>NC_052675.1:9364051-9664051 GCF_016802725.1 Solenopsis invicta | reverse complement strand
ATCGATGAAAGGGTATCGCCTGGCGCGTTTACCTCCGAGGCGCTCTGTGTTATCCGTTAAAACGGTCGAGAGCTCCTCAGATAACGCCGGCGTCGCGGCGGTCGCAACTTCCCTGGGGCAGCAGGTGCAACAGAGCGGGCAGGTGATGCAACGCCCACGTTCCGGAGAGACCGCCGATAAGGCAGCTCGCACGATCTCCTCTCCTTTTACCTGGCCGTTTCTCCAGGAGAGTTACCTCAGGCCGATCTCGTTTCGCACGCGTGTCGAGCAACATCACGACTGGAGGAGTTACGGCGTTACAGCGGCACGCCGCTCGCTCCCGTCGCTCCGTGCCCGCGCTAACAATCTCCAGGCGGATCCAACGAGAGCGCGTTACATTACATAACGACGGACGCGACTCTCTCGCGCTGATACCGAAAACGACGGACGGGATTATTTACTTCTCCAGCCACAGAGGCTACGGCGAGCCGCTCGCCGCTCCCCGCCGCGCCGCGAAACCGCGCGCGTAAGCGTAACGCGTGGCAACTGCGGCGACGACGGCGACGACGACGACGTCTAAAGTGCGTCGCGAGAATGGGCCGCGCACAGGCCCGCGCGTTAGTCGTCCGCACTTAGTCCCACGAGCAGCAAAGCGGAGTGGACGCCGCCGGGTGCGAGTGTTGATCGCGACAGCGCCGGGTTCTACGAGCCTACGCCGAGCCTACGCCGAGCGGACGGCAGGATGGACGACGAGCCGCCGACGGCCACGTATCTGGGCCTAGACCTCAGCACGCAGCAGGTAAAAGAAGATCCCGACGGCGTAAACGCGACGCGACCGACGCGCTAATGCGCGATCCAAACAAACGGAACCACCTGAGAAGCGGAAGAAGAATGACACGCGGTCTCCCTGGAATCATTTCTAGATTCTCTTCGATTTTCTACTTTTCTTTTTTATGTTACGTGACGATTCTGCGACGCTCATCGGAGCGTAACGGTTACTCCGATGACCACGTGGAACTCGGTCGATCCTATCGCGCGACGCCGACGGTATTGACACAACAGTATGTTTGGAATCGTCTTACTTTGGCAATATTTCGAGAACAGAGTATTTCATGAGCAACGACGTCGTTCGCTTTCGCATATATGTACTTCCTTTTCCTTTTTTCAAAGAATTAAAGAAACCGGCACGGACGAGAAATAAGATTTCGCCTCAGACTCGAAGCTTCAGTGACGCATGTGAAACCGATCAGTCGACACAGTTATCTGTTTGCTGTGTAATAGCTATAAGTTTCAGTATCACATTTTATATAACACGAAAGTTGCATCAACGTTGTAGTTATAATTTCACTACGTTTCAAAAGTACGCCATCTTATTATAATTAATTACTTTTTTTGTATAAACGTCCGTGTTGTTCCAACGTTTAAATTCTACATATTGAAACATCACGTATTTGTTACATAAATAATATGCAGCATTTATATCACATAAAGGAAAGCAATAGAATGGAAAGCAAGTAAATTATGATACAAACGTCATGAAATATTTGTTATATAAAGTATTATTTCCAAATTATATATATGTATATATATATATATATATATATATATAACAGATACAAATTGTGTCGACTGGGTTCCTATTTATCGAGCAGAGGATGATACTCGATTCGATTTATTCTTTCGCGTTCGTAGCTGTCGAAATTGGAGTCGCCAAAATTACGTCGGTTTCTTAAGGACTAACGATCCTTCGTGAAAAGGAGTCACGCAGGAGAATTTCCAATTGAGCTCGCGATATTCTTTCTTTTCTTTTTTTTTTCTTTTTTGAAAATCTGCGGTCGCACGAAGCGTCTCGTGATTATACATGCCGAATCGACGCACGCGATGCAAATCTCGCTAATATTCGCCCTAAGAACGGTATCGCGCCGGATGTGTTGCTGGGAAAAAAAAAAAAACGTAACAAAAGCGCGGCGGTCTTTAAAACGCGCTAATTACCCACAATCGCGGGAGCGTAATTTATAAGCGCGAGGCGCCTTTGGTACCAATCTTCACCTTACGGGCACGCACAGCCTCCGCTCAATTCATTTTCTTTAAATTCTTGCGTTAACCGTCACGCGATTCAATTATTAACGCTCGTTACTTCGTCGTCAATGCCCCCATTCACTCCGAGAGTGATAACCTTAGGAAGTGTGTTTACGAGTTTCATTAGCGTCGAATAGAGGAGACGATCCATCGGGGCGGGAGGGAGAAGGCCTGGGTCTTACTTGACGCCCGTGTTACGCGTCCCGAAGTATGTCAATACGGCGGCAGCTGTAAAGTATTTTATTTACGCAGGAAACACGCGAGCGAGTCGAAAGAGAAACGTTTCGACGACGCCGGGAGGGTCACTATTATCTAACAGGACGATAACACACACGGGCCCGTCGTCGGCAGATAAAACGCGGACGGAGGAAAGGCGAAAACGGCGAAAAATGCGGCGAGATGAAAATATTATGGCCGATAATTGATATCGCGAGATTCTGCGACATCAGAGAAAAAGAAACGAATAAAAATTCGTACGCACCACGGGACACCGTCGGCGATAATATAAATAGATGCGTATTAGTTTCTCCCGCATCGCGCCGCACGCCGTCAATATTATTGCCGTTTATCCAGACCGATCACGTGATGACTAAAGATCATCAGCGATGCGTCCGGACTAATCGATCCCGATCTGATTTCAGTTGAAAGCGGTGGTGGTTGACGATAATCTAGCTGTCCTTCACGAAACCAGCGTACAATTCGACAATGATCTACCGGAATTTAGGTACAAAGCGATTTTTAAGTACCTAAGAACATATTCTCTATATCTCGTAGAGTGAAAATTCACTCGAAAAATTGCATATAACACTGAGAAAAATAAATATTTCTTTGAATAGTCGCAATGAAATATTTACTAAATTACTACATTTTTTTATTGAGTAAATATTTACGTACCGCAAGTAAAGGTTTCATTGCAACTATACAAACAAATATTTATTAGAATTTAGTAATCTTTTCTGTTAATGCAGGTTCAATTTTCATGTTGCACTTTTACTCTTATCAGAGTGACAAATCACTCGACAAAGGCTTTATTTTCACTTTACGAGATTTAGAAAGCAATTTTTTGCATTTTTCGTTTTGAGATGACAATTAAGAATTAACTGATCTTCCTATTGGATAATGAGAATCATTATCGTTGCATAAGAATAACATATTAGCGAATTGAAGACATGGGAAAACACTCGCGGTACAGTTAAAGTTCACGTAACGAGGAGTATATTCTAACTTTGCAGGACGTACGGAGGGGTCATACGAAAGAAGGACGAGTCACACGTCGTGGTGGTGCCTTCTTTGATGTGGGTTAAGGCCTTAGATATGATACTAGACAAATTGCGCGTTTGCGGGGTCGATTTTAGCAGAGTAACAGCTATTTCTGGTTGCGCGCAGGTAACACGACCGTATATTGAAAGTAAAATCGATTATTTTAAAGAGCCGACTCACAAAGAGTACGTTTGTTTATATATTTTAATCGTATGAGCAGCAGCACGGCACGGTTTATTGGGGCAAGGGCAGCCGCGATCGGCTACGGCGTTTGGACCCGATAAAATTCCTGCACGAACAATTCGCCACGTCGTTTTCCGTGACTCACTCGCCCGTATGGATGGATTCCAGTACGTCGAAAGAGTGTAGCGTTCTGGAGGAGATCGTGGGTGGGCCTCAAGTAAGCATCGCTCGTCTTTCCTACATGTATGTAATAAGGACGGATTACACAACGCACGCGAAAATATACATCCAAATATCTGGCGGTTATATACGTTAAAGTTTATACGAATGCATATACGTTTATTGGCTAACATTAGCTTTCACAAGGGGTTTATTTCCGCGATGTGCAACATCCTAAACGACTGACAGTTGTAACTACGCGAGAACGAATTGGCCAAATATTTAAAGTAGCCGGCTTAAACTTGGTGTACACACACACACACACACACATACACACACACACGCACACACACACACACACACACACACACACACACACACACACACACACACACACACACGAGGGCCAGGAGGCCGACGGCATTTATAGTTATCCGTGCGCCGCTGTGATTTCAGAAATTAGCGGAAATAACGGGTTCACGGGCGTACGAGAGATTCTCAGGACCGCAGATTGCGAAAATAGCACGCACGAAGCCGGAAGCCTACTGCAGCACTGAGGTATTACCTACTAAAAACTCGTGGCTTCCTTCGAAAAAATGAAAACGGCAATCCGACCGAGGTATTCGTTACGTATGGCTATACTGATTGATCCTACAATTTCTATATAATTGTTTATTTTACGAGTGTGTCTATTGTAGTTTTGCAAGTGTGTAGACGATGTGTAGCAATTAATATCGAATTTCTATTGACTCGCGTTCTTACGATTAATCACGTTTTCATTTCCTCTTAAAACGTCTCACTGACAGAAGTGTGCAATCTAAAAATTTCTGCGACGTAACCGCCGTGTGATTTAACGCCTCTAATTATATCACGATGATCAAAGCTGTGCGTCATACGCTTTGTGCCGCTTCTAAAACGCGTCTGAGCCGAATATTGTTATTTACGCGTGTCCCGTTCTTTCTCACCCCATTTTTCCAGAGGATCTCCTTGGTCAGCAATTTTATCGCCTCCTTGTTTCTGGGCGATTACGCGCCCATCGACTGGTCGGATGGCTCGGGCATGAATCTGCTAAATATCCGTACGAAAGACTGGGATGATATGTTATTGGAGGTAAAATAGCATTGTATACGTTTGTGTTTAACGCCTGCTCGCTGTGTATTTAATGTACGTACTTGATAGACTTGCGCAACGGGGCTGAGAGAGAAACTGGGTAAGCCCGTTTCATCGTACAGCGATATCGGCCCTATATCGCCTTACTTCGTGGAAAGATTCGGTTTCAATGAGGAATGTAGGATAATCGCGTTCACCGGGGACAATCCTGGCTCCTTACTAGGTACGCAGTGTCACTCGTGCACTTGGCCACGATTTTTCGTTTAATTTCGCGAACAACAACTTTAGAACATGCCGTTGTACTTACGACAAGAATGATACGTAGGTATGAGGCTAAAAGAAGGTGATATCGCTTGCAGTTTGGGTACGAGCGATACCTTATTCCTATGGTTGAACGAACCCAAGACCATAACAGACGGTCACGTACTGTGTAATCCAGTAGACGATCAGGCTTACATGGCGTTACTCTGGTAAGCGTCTTCTGTCATTCATTTACTACTACAATATAAAAACCAATGAACAGCAATTTTGCATTGCAGCTTTAAAAACGGTTCTTTGACTCGCGAAAGGATACGGAACGATGCCGCGCAAGGTAGCTGGCAGATATTCAACGAATTGTTAGAAAGTACTCCGCGAGGAAATTTCGGCAATTTCGCATTGTATTTCGATACGCAAGAGATTCTACCTTTCGTCATTGGAGATTATAGATATAACAAGGCCAATGACGAGATCTCTCGATACAGTTCGAAGGAAGTGGAAGTTAGAGCGCTAATCGAGGGTCAATTTGTCGCAAAGAGAGCATACGCTGAAGACTTTGGATTTGTCATCGGTAAGCAATCCCCTATGAAAATTTCTCTTTTACGATCTTACTTCACAAAAATTTCTGATAATTTCTTTTTTTTTTAATGAAGGACCTAATACTCGGATAATTGCAACGGGAGGTGCTTCTATAAATAAAACTATACTGCAAGTGCTTTCCGACGTGTTTAATTCGCCAGTATATATCATGGTAAACACATTGCGATGATTATTATTATTCATATTTAATATACTCGAAGAGACCTTTCACAATTTTGTCGGATATAGGAAGCAGCCAATTCGGCTATGATGGGTGCAGCGTATCAAGCAAAACACGGTTTGCTACGAAACAATTGCAACTTCGACGAAATTACACGCTGTCTGCCAGAATTGACGCTGGTGTGCCAGCCTTACGATGATGCCGAATCGGTAAGTAAAAAAAATTTTGAATAGATATCTTTTACTATCAAAATTGATTAATATTTTCAGATTTATAGACCCATGACCGTGCGTTATCGCAAAATCATAGATCAGATATTGAAGAAGAGGAGCGAACAAAAGCATGTGTAAATCTTGTATATATAAAAAAATATTCTAAAAAGGACCTCTCTTATGCGCGATATTCTCAGAGTAATATAAAGTGATAGATTTGGGCTATTTGAGAGAATTTTACTAAACATATTATTAAATTATTTAGAATACTGAAATTTATACATCTACTTTCTATTGTATCTTGAAAGAAAAGCATTTTATATACGAGTGAGAATCTCTCGTACAATACATGTACGAATATGTAAAAAAATTCTCTTAGCCTGAGCTTCAATTGATATTGTAAATAACATATGATGCTTTTTTATTTTTTTAAAAAGCTTTAAAAATAAAATGATTATTCTAATATATAAAACAATTATACAGAAAAAGATATATCCATCAAACATTTTGAAATAATTCACAAATAATTGATAAATTGTAGCAATCACTACACCTAAAAATTAATGATATATTCATGTCAACCAAATTTGACGTAAATCTTTTTCTGCCTATGAATAAGATTCGTCGAAGTTTAGTCTTGTGTTTATGTATTACATGAACACAAGACTAAGCGCAATTTTTTTTACGATGCAAAAGAATGAGCGTGATTTCTTTTGCAATGTAAAAGAAATCAAGCTTAAATTATAATAAAAAGAATCTTATTTGATGTAATATTTATTAATATTATAATTGTTATATGTATTATATGATCTTAAGAATAAACACAATATATATTTTGATCATATGATACTTCAAAATGGTTACAGCAATAAAATTGTTAGGGTTATATCAATAAATGATATAACACATCACTATTATAATAATTCTGTATATTTAATTTATATATTTACCCTTTTATTTACTTTTTCCTACCACCTCTCTCCTTCGGTAGCAAGTTGATAACATTACCGGATGTTAAATTATAATATGCAAGAGTATTATTATCTTTGAAGAACATTCCCTGGAAACAAGAGTTACATTTACAGAATGCTATAATTATTCATAATCATGTATACGACAAAAAATTATTAATTTTTATTACCTCGTATTGTAATTTTTGTTTCCCAGGTGGCATGCCAATTTGTTCGTGAATAAGCGCTTTCATAGTTGCCACAGTATCGCTTACTTGTAAAGTAACATTCAATGTCTGACCGTTCAATTTCCATTCAGCCTTCTCTGTCATCATAGGCACAGCTATGTTAATTTGTACAGGACCCTGAAAAAAGAGAGTTGGAATTTTTTTCTTTTACAAGTTTACTCACATAATTTGAGCTCTTCAGTAAATTGACATTAATTTTTTTTACCTTATTTCTAGCAAGAAACTGTTGTTCTGGAATTAATGAGTCCTCGGTTCTCAGTTTTTTAGCTTGCGGTTCATCTTCCAATGGTTTACTAGCAGGATGTTTTAACCCAATCTTTAAAAAAAAATTTTAAATAAATAAATTTTAAAATAGAAAACAATAATTAGTGGAGTTGTATTATAACAAATTACTTACAGCGGCCGTCATTGGTGGCTGTATTGGCGGTGGCGTTGGCATAAATGGTGACATCGCCGGGGCTACAACAGATTTTATTTCGATTAGTTTTATCTATAAAAATCCGATTAGAAAATATATTTTTCAAGATATATAAAAAAATTTCGTACTCATCAGAGGTGGTGGTCTAGGCGCCATAGGTGGCATAGGTGCCATCATCATCATCGGTGGCTGTGGCATCATTGGTTGGGGTATACCCATAGTAGGCATACTCATGGTCGGCGGTGGAGGAGGTTGAGTAGGTACTGGTATAGGCTTTGGTGCAGGAGGCTTCGGAGGTGCTTTCAATGTAGCTTGCGGCTTTGAAGCGGCAGCAGCCATATGAGAAAGCTCGGTTGCGCGATTTACTGGTTTCGGACCGATCTTCTCCTTCTCCTCATCAGGCAAAAGACCCTTGACCTTATGTATCTGATGAATTTGTTCTTCAAGCGTAATGTTGGCCCGCGCTGCTCTCGTCGCTGCTTCCACACTCGAGGTGTGACCGTCCCATGTAACCTTGTCATCCTTCTTTTTGTCCTCTTCGCCAATCTTCTTACCAATTGCAGTTTCTTCATCGCCTACACCGAAGATATCGGTACGCCTCTCGGCAAGTTGCTTGAGACTCGCCTCGATCGCCGTGCCCGGTGCGAATACAGTCTCCTGCGCCAATTTATCCAGATGCTTGTCTCTCTGCTCGACCCAGCGTGGATCCAACAATCCGATACGCATATGTTCTTGCACCTTACTAGCGGGAATACGTTCGCCAGTAATCGGAGAAATCAGGTACTCATCAGGAGCCGCAGGACGACTAGTTTTAGGAGCTATAAAAATATTGAGAGTAAAATACAGATTTATTAGAGTAACCAATAATTCTAATTGATAATTGAAAAATATGCTTACCATGTTGTTTTGGATCGTATCCTTTCTTAACTACCACGTTTCCTGGCGTAGGCGGCAATGGAGGCGGTTGCATGCTCGTTTCTCGTGGTTTGGGTTCTTTAGATTTGTGAGTGTCACCTGGTGGAGACACATCATCCTCATCGCTAGAATCTTCCTCCATATCTTGCACCTGAAAATATTAAATAGTAGTATAATACAAATAATCAAATCATAAAACAAATCTATATCATAAATATGGAATACACTTACTTGATTATTATCTTTCGCACGATCGGTTTTCTCGCCGTCTGTGCGAGTCTGCGTTTCATCGTCTGCGTCACTATCAATTTGCATTTCTACATCCTCACCATCTTCTATACGTTCCTGTAAATATTATTAATTGTTGTACAATTGATATATTACTTGGTACAGTATTTTACATAATTAATCAATGAAATAAAAATGTTAATAATACAGAAATTTATGATCAAACCTGCATAAGGACACGTGCGCCGACTTCGTCTGGTGTTGTCGGCGCTGGGAAATTACCGACTTCAAACTGTTGATAATCCACAGTCTCAACTACGACGAAATCGTGCCAGTCAATTTGTGCATAGGCAACCCTTTCCCTTTCCAATTCCTCCTCCTCCTTACGTCTTTGTGCTTCTTGATATTTTAAATATTCTGCACGATATTTCACCTGTTCCAAAATTTTATCCATATTGAGTGCTTCATCCTTGAGACGCGGCAATAAATCTTTTGGTGGAATCAGTACCTATAAAAAAAATGTACATTAAAAACTTTTTTAGTTTTACAAACAGTAAACTTATATAGACTTTGAAACAGGAATACTGCTATTTACCTTGGTGTACTGCTCCAAGAGTTTAGTAAAATACTGAAACAAGGAATGCTGAGGCCGCAGGAAATCAAACTGGAAATTTCTTTGCTCACGATTCATTAAGTTGGTCAAAAACTGTCTTCCATTACGTGCAACAAATTGAGCGGTTAGCTTCACAATGTCTCTGAAAGGAAAGTTTTATTTTATTAATGCACTGTCATGTAAAAAATATTAATTATCTATATATAAAGATTATTACTTACAGATCCAAAGCAGATATAGAAGGAGGATCTGCGATAAATTCAAACTCGGTTGGTGGATCCTTGGGTACAAACGGTTGTTCGACTTGCTTCAAGATTTCTTGCTGCTTTTGATGCGCGGTGAGATTAACGGTTTTCCCAGGAGCTGAACCTACCGTGGGTTCCTGACCTTTCCCTTCCTTGAATTCCTTTACTTTATGCTGATAGTAAGCATGATAAGGATCACCAAAGTTCAAAAAATTGAACTTGGGATTGCCCAACTCGTTCTGTCTGATCCTGGATTCAAATTCCGGCCCGTTCCTGGCTACGAAACTGGCGGTTTTATCAACGATATCTGAACTTTTGCATAAGAAAAAACAAATAAACAATTCACACATCAAAACAATATTGCCGCCAGAACTAGTTGGCGTATACAAAATACGCTTTCTGCGTCGCGTTCCTCGCAGTTCCGTAGCGAATATTCGTTAAACGCAGTTCTCGCATTCCGAGAGTATTGGCAAAGGATACTCCTAACCTCAGGCGGCGGATAAATGATGCCCACGATCGGTTGCGACGAGGGAACGTTGTTCTCCTCGTTCTCAGTGGCCGGCGGCTGCGGTACCGCGACTTCTGGCGCAGGCATTGTGCTCGTAATCAGTGTATTTGCAGCGATAAATATATTACTGTTATCTCCTTCACGCTATGAGAAATCGTCCATCTTCTTGTCCACTTGCTTGCTTTCTGCGTGGTCGTGCGACCGGTGCGACGCCGCATTTTCACAGATGGCGCTCGACGTCGATAAAATAGGATGCATCTTCGACGAAACTAAAAAAAAGATAATATATCCACGTATTTTGAGTAATTTATTCAGTAGAATAAAAGGAAATATATGCATGTGCAATTTATTTTATGAAAAAAATACGCTATGTGCTATATAATACAGATTATAATGTAAGCAATAAAAAAAATTAATGTACGTTACATAACAAAGAATAAAGAAAAACCTTTAGAAATAAAAAAATATAATGTACAATATTCGCGCGCTTTATTTTTGTAAACTTTAATTTAAAAAAGAACTTTATTTAAAACATAAACTTCTCATTAATTCATAGGTATCGTAAAGAGTTTGGATGAATTATAGGACGCACAAAAATATAAAACTCTACATAAAACGTGAACGGAAAGGTATAACGTGGAAGAGGCAAGGGGGAAAAATATCAAATATTTATCTCGATTAATTTTTAAACTTTAGCGTTTCCCCTACACTTCTGACGTGTTCCTCGATGCATGGTCTTGAGCTACCTGTAATATACATATATCTACATACAGGTGATCGCGCGACACCGCGATCCGCGACATCGCTGGCAACCCGTGGACACGGTCGCCTCGGCAACTGCCATCAATTCCGTAAACAAAGGCACGCATTATCGTGCGGAGAGGGTCGCGTGAAAAAAAATATTACCTCGACCGGGGGTCGCCCGCCCGATGTACGAAGATGTGAATGCGCCGCGACGGCTCGCACTACTCTCCGCGTCCGCTCGAAAGACTCACCCACGTGCGAAGACTCGACCGCGTCCCGGGACCGCGTTCTCAGCGACCTGAGGGTTCCGCCGACGGCGCCGCCGCTGCGACGATGTCGGGGAAAAAGGCCGCGGAGAAGGTCTCCGAGATTGACGCGCATATCAGCAAACAGTACGACATAGTGCGACGTCTTGGCAAAGGGGTAATAACGTTATCCTCCCCCGCGTTCATCCCCTTCCTGCGCGCCGAAAATTTGCGGAAGCTAGTTCTACGCGAATTATACCTTTATCTCCGTGTGAAATAAAAAGATAACGATGCGCGGATTGACGTAAAACGTGCTCGCATAAATTACAATTTTACATACTCCGAAAGTGTCTGTACGTGAATTATATTATATTTTATTCAGATATTGCGTCATATTAAATATTCTAAAGATAAGAATCAAATTTTTAAATATGATGAGTGTACAGTTTGATAGAAAACTCAAAATTCAATACATCTATGTTCTTTTGATATTTTAAAGTGTTTTATAAAAACCGACGAATTTTTTTGATATTTTATTAAAATTGTTTTGAAATTTTTCTACAATTGCTTTACGTGAAATCTTTTTTTGACTATTTAACATTTTTTAAATCTATTTGCATTGAAAGTATTTTTTTATGTTCTTATTGCTGCCTCAATCATTAAAAAAAAATATATTAAATCGTGCAAGGTATGCATTATGGTATACGATAGAAACTTTTCAACTTTTGAGAATATCAATAATCGTCATGATTATCCATCAGGAAAAGTAAAGTTGGAGACAATCGATAACGTTGTCGTCGCAACGACGACAAACGGATTAAGGTACCGCAAGCCAATTTTTGTTAGACACGTATTTGCATAATTTGTATCTGATGACAGGTTGCGAGACATTCTTATTCATATCCTGATAATGCAATTTATGCAATATTCATGCACCGTATGCTCGCGTATTTCCTCATATTTTATAGCGCAATTGAGATAATTTCAATTGCTAATGCACATGAAAAAATAAAGAAACGGTTAATGTAAAACAATTGTGCATATATAATTCATGTTTGCATTAATTATTAATGTTTATACTTGCTTAAGTATTAACAAAACGTGTTTACTAAAGAATCATAATTTTGACAGAAAAATGCGACAACCGAGTTTCTAAAAATCTTCCATTTTCTTTATGGATTCACTATAATGATACACTGAGAAAAAAAATCATTAAATTTATTAAAATTTTTAACTCAATTAAATTTGTTCAATTCAAGTATTTATGCATTTAAGTTAAATGTATCAATGCTTAAATAAAAAATATAAATACTTAAATTAAGGAAATTTAATCAAGTTAGAAAATTTGGTCAATTCAACAATTTTTTTTTTATTGTAATATTAATTTTTTTTTATACAGGCTTACGGTATAGTATGGAAAGCGATCGAAAAGAAAAGGAAGGACACCGTCGCGGTGAAGAAGATCTTCGATGCCTTCAGGAATCAGACGGATGCGCAGCGTACGTTCCGCGAGATTATGTTCTTACTGTCGTTCGCCAATCACGAGAACATTATAAAGCTGATCGGACTGCATAAGGCGGACAACAATCGGGACATTTACCTCGTTTTCGAGTACATGGGTGAGTTTTACCCGATCCGAAGAAGAATACGCACAAATACGCACACGAAAGTCACACGCCATGTGCGCCGATTCTCAGACTTTCGGCCTGAAACACGTTTCGGCCCGTTTCCCCAGAAACCGATCTTCACAACGTCATTAAGCGGGGCAACATCCTCAAGGATATCCACAAGGTCTTCATCATGTACCAACTTTTTAAGGCGATCAAGTACATACACTCAGGCAACGTTATCCACAGAGACTTGAAGGTAATGTCGAGTCTTATGATCTATAAAAAAAAGCAATTAAAAAAAAGTCGTGTAAAATTTTTTAATTACGTTTTAAAAAAATTGTATGCCATTATTTTAATTTTACTGTAATTTTTTTTAATCGTAGACAAAAAAAATTAGTATTAAATCAACAATTTATTATTCATATATGTTTCATATAAGAAAATAAAATCTTAAAAAAATTTGATAAACTTGAACAGACGTAACTTGCTTACATGAAGAAACAGAATTTCTTTATGTTAGCAAATTATTTTGTTTTATACTACGTTTCAATACTAATTTTCTGTATATAAAAGCGCAAAATAATTTTTTTATTTGTAAAACCACGGTTTTTACTTTTCATGACATTTTGCATGTTTAACCTTTTAATTTGCTCCCTTATTTGGGGAAGGAATGCATTGTCTCGTTACGTCGAGTTTGCGTTATTCTTTCGTTGCAGCCATCCAACGTGCTCCTGAATGCAAAATGCCATTGCAAAATCGCGGACTTTGGTCTGGCACGTTCAGTTACACAGATCGGCGAAGGTGACGGCGAGACGGGAAGTGATCCAACTTTGACGGACTACGTCGCCACTCGGTGGTACCGCGCGCCAGAGATTCTCATAGCTTCAAAGAGGTATACATTTATTTATTTAAAACAGTTATAAGACCGTATTAAATTGTAATTGTAACGTAACTGGAATATCATTTCGACCTTCTTCTATCTGAAGCGATGTCAAGAGAGATGTTGGCGTTTTCGTTGATGACGTGAATAAGAATAATTCTGATTAAGATCGTCGGACACATCGCTGGTTATTAATTTAATTAGAAAATAATCTAAAAAAGATAATTTAATTATATTACAGTGCTTTTAATAAATTAGAATAAAATTCATTTGTAACCATTTACGATGAATTAATGTGATAAAAAAATACGTGTATATATCTTGTACCTTCGTATAAATGTGTAAACTTTAATGTCTCTTGAAATAGAATTCCTATTATGCGCGACGTTCGAGCTATCGCAAAGATCGGATTCTATCCATGGCAGTATATCCATAAATGTATTTTCAGGTACACGAAGGGAATAGATATGTGGTCCCTAGGCTGTATTCTTGGCGAAATGCTGCTCGGAAAGCCGCTCTTTCCCGGCTCATCGACGATAAACCAAGTCGAGAAAATAATGATGACTTTGCCTCCACCGACGGATGAAGGTATCCTTTTCACAATCCTATGAAAAAAAAAGAAAGAAAATGTTCAACAATTGGATCCCTCTCGATAATTTTTTTAGATTTAATCTCCGTCAGCGCCGGTTATGGAACCAATTTGTTGGAAAAGACACCGAATAGACCTAGACGAACTTTAAATGATTTGCTGCCGGAGGTGTCGCAGAAAGCCCTAGACCTTATTAGCAATTTAATAGTCTTCAATCCTACGCAACGACTTACTGCGGTCGAGGCGCTAGAGCATCCGTATGTGGCCGAGTGAGTACATTTATCATAAGTTTTAAATCTATCTACCCTCTGCAAGTGAGAACATAAAAGTAATTTTTTTTAAATTGAAGCACATCTGTAAATTACAAAGTTTGAAGAATATGTAAATGAAGATTAAAATATATATTATATAAATTCCCCTTTCAACAGTTTTCACAGAAGTGGAAACGAACCGGAGAGGGGCTCCAGCGTTGTACCGTTGTTGAGTGATGATGTGCAGCTCTCAGTCGACGAATATAGAAATAAGCTTTACGCGATGATGGACGAAAAGCATCGGAAACACAAAAATATGTGAGCATATATTTATTCACGTGGTCAGTCATTATCATTTCAGGCAATGGAGAATATTTTGCCTCGTTAAAATATGATATAATCGGTTCTCTTCATTGTAATTTTAATAAATCTGTATTTCGTGTACTAACAATTTTCTCCTTTCTGCATCAACACATTTTTATAGGTCAAAATCCAGACTGCGGCGATTATCTGAAAGTATTAGGAAGGAAACCAGCATTAGTAGGAGTAACCCGGTGATCGGCCAAGGTGACACGATTGTCGGTGAGAGGATTGTATATCTATTATACAAGACATCTCTCTCTTTTATCTCTTCTGCGATTTTATTCTACTAATTTTTACCTGCAAATTACTTTGCCTTTCAGCGTGCTCGTCATTGCCAAATAAGAAAACGATCAGGCCATCCTACGGCGATAATTCTGCATACGGCATTACGAGATCGCAGACGGTGAGCAACTCCATAGAGACACCGGCACAGGAGACCTTAACAAATAACCGGCATAATGGTAAAGAATTTTACATTTTTTAAATCTTAATTTGAAGTTTTTGCTGATAAACTGGAGATATACTTAATTGGCGTGCCTGTAACATCGAAAATTAAACTTATCAAGATTATATCGATCTTCAGCAAATTCCAATTACTACATTTGCGATTAATTGACAGTTAGGAACGTGGCGACACAGTACGCTTGTAAATTGACGAACGGAAACGTACCCTCGACAGCGGCCAAAAGTTGTTTCTACTTTAATCAACATCAGCATCAGCATCAGCAGCAGCAGCAGCAACAGCAGCAGCAGCATTCGCAACTGTCCAAGTCCCAGCGCTCCATTCAATCGGATCAGATGGCCATGGTGAGCATTTAGTTCTCGTTTATTTCGCATTCCCCGTGTTTGCTTTGTCGTCCCCTTCTCGAGAGTCACTTTGCGTGCTAAAAGGTAAACGGTAAATTTTGTTATTACAGGCTGCATGTCGTGTGGGATTTGCGTTTAGTAGGTACTGTAATCACTCATTTCATGCATCACCTATAGTAGACTGCATTCAAATTTAATTTATGCACGCCACGTTCGGCGCACACGTTTGAGTGTAAACGTTTAACTCCGCCGTAATGGCAAGTGTCGCGTTTAAATAATTTTATTATCTCGACGAGACAACGAATAAATTTTAAATAACATCGTAAGGTAGCAAAAATGATTTTGATCGCATCAAACCATTTTATTGCGCGAAACAGAGAGTGCCTTTCAATAGCGCGTCATTGGCGCGGAGTTAAACGCGTCAGTAAACCTTTCTCAGTCTTCATCATGTATGTAAAGAACCACTATTTTTGTCGAACTTACTGATCGTCGTACAAGATTGCATTCAGTTCACACTGCTGTGTATACATTCGCGTCGGGATTCTATTTCCGTGCTCACAGAATTTCTTCAATTTTAGTACGGTGCCGGAAGCAGATCGAACCAATTAGTAACAACGGCGCAGCGCGCTAAGCCACGAAGAGCCTGCAGACAGCAGGTCTTCACACAGGCGCCGAGGACCTTCGCCTCGGCGTCCGTTAATTGCCGCGGTGACAATTATCGACCTAAAACGATGCCGGCGAAGCTGATCAGGATTAGTGACAGTCCGAACAGTATCAGGCAGTCCAGCAACGTCGCGAGGACCGTCGTCAGGACTCCCGACGTCAGGACCGCGACAGGTGGGGTCAGCAGTCCGGAATCGCCGTACAGCAGCCATTCTCAGGCCGTCCGTAACTATCTGAATCAGACGGTGCCGTTGCTGGCGCAGCAGCATCTCCGAACGCGAAATCGCACGTCTTGCGGCAAAGACAACTTCGACAGATCGTTCGCCGTCGCGGACACCGCGACGACCAACAATCGCGTCAAAAGTGCGACGCGCGGTCAAGGTAGCAGGTTGTTACACGCGAGGCACAGCCTCGACTCCGGCTACGTCGGGCAGAGGAGGTCGTCCACTACGTGCGACAAGTCGAGGTTTCTCAACAGTCACAGTCAGAGTCACGGCGTGATAGCGGAGTCGGTTTACAAGGATCTCTGTAACGGGACAATAGGGTGGTGAGTGTGAGGCGGGTGCGAGGCGTCGCGGGGGATGAAAAATGACGATCAGCGACGGGACAGTCGCTCGACGATCGCTTTGCTTTCCTATCGACGAGATTCGCTAATCGGTCGTGCACGCGAGCTCTTTTCAGCGTAAGATCTCTTTTCTGCTGGAGGGATGACGCGGTCGAACGTCTCGGGGATTTCTGTGCACGACAAGTTTGCGAATGGGATCCTAGAAAATCTGCGATTAATGTTATTTTATAACTTACGTCGAACATCAAACACACACGACATTTTCGAAAAATATCGCACTTCTATAGCTTTTCTAAATTTATATTGTTATAATTATGTATTTATATATTTGACCGACGATATTTTTTATACATTTGCCTTGTGGTTTGCTATGATGCAAACGACATTTTGTAGTAATTATATTTACATTTAATTATCAATTTTTTTAAATATATTTGTGTCACCGATATTGTAATTTGGCGAACGATAATTTCACGATAAAATTAAAAGAAAATCTTCGTTAGTTAGATTCCGTGATAAGAAGCAATCAGTCGTCGTAGACTATCCTAGAGTTTGCTCGTTCATCCTCGTGCGAGAAGCAAGCCGCTTCACGCTACAAGATTCCTAAATAATTAAGCAAATTTTACACAAAATAAATGCAAGTAATAAACGCTATCAATGTGCTTTCGATATTTCGAATTCCCACGGGTATAGTCGGGAACGCCAGTCACAAAAGTGACCTCGAAAACACCAAAATTCGCGAGCGAATATGATTTTTAAGACCACTATGACTACCTCGTATACTATTACTTTTTATACCATATAAGATATCGAAGAGGTAAGTGAGAGACGAGCGTTGTTTCTCGCCTTTTCTATAATAAAAATGCGACAATAAGCGACAGCATGTAAAAGATCGATTTCTTCTTTATGAGAAAAATAAATGAGAAAAAATGAACGTTAATTTCGAGAAAACGGAGGCGAATTAAAGGGCAATTGCGCGGAGATTGCAGAGATCATCCCGTGGGAATGCGAAAAACAACGTAGGAGCTTAGGACGTAAGCGATACGAATCATGTGGGGCCATATAGCGGAGTATATGACATACATATTTTTCTATGATATTTTATTTATACGTCGTGAATATATAGACACGTACGGGACACACGCATACACGCATACACGCACGCACGCACGCATGCACACTAGCAGATATCCGTCATCGATTTAGTGTACAAATCTCATTGTATCATACATTGTGTCGTAATGTCTTTGTGCAGCGATTATCGACAGCGCTCGGACTCGTTGCGTGCTATACGTATTGTGAGAATAAAGTTTTAATAAAAAAAAGAAAAGAATTCTTTCATTAAAGAAGATTGATAATTATGCCTCTCCCCAGAGTAAAGGTGATTGGCAGGGGAACAATTAATGTTGTCCGTCTGTGGTACACAAGGTGCTCGGTTTTGGCTGTATAGTCTCCAGGGTTGGGTAGTAACTAGTTAGAGAGTTAAAAGTTAATTAATAAAAGTTAATGACTTCTAACTTAACTTAGTTAATTTTTTACTGATTCAATTTTTAACTCTAACTAGTTATTTTTGAAACACATTAACTTTAATTCATTAACTTTTTCCCCAAGTTAAAAATTTATCTATATATAAAAAAAAATGTAAAAGAAAAATATATTCTCATATAAGAAATAAGATTTCTTTGTTATATTACACAAACTTAATTTACAAATAAAATATTAAGTTTGTTGATCCATATTATAATTGTTTTGAGTAATTTAACTTTACAAAATTACGATTTTGGAATTTAATATGAATAATGTTATTCAAAAATTAATTTCTAATTTAATTAAAGTTAATTTACTCTTAACGTAACTTTTAACTAGTTAGTTTTTTGTTCATGTAACTTTTAATGTAACTATTTTCATTCATTTTATAAACCATTAACTTAATTTAGTTAAAAAAAAAAATGTATTAACTTACCCAACCCTGCTAGTCTCTAATTCACTTTTGTCGTTACTTTGCTGTAGATCTTTCTTGTCGTTGTTCTCCGGTCGATCAATCTGTGCGTTCGAAACATCATAGATGTTTCTCAATTTAATATCTTTATCATCACTGTTACTTAAATACCCGATTCGTTTGTGCTGGCGTACCAAAATAGCATTTCTGCGGATTCTTACCAGCCTTCGCCAATACATTGGGATGTGTTGCATATTGTCGTCAGTGATCGTCATCGCATTCTGCAACAATATCAAAAGTAATCAAAGGAACGAATTCATACATGTCACAAGACGAGAAAAAATTTTATTTGTTTTTAAGAAATCTATGTCAATCGCAGCGCAACTTCCATTTCCAATTTAAAATGTAAGTTCTTTCTTTATCGCGTATCGAACCATCTAATTATTAAGCATTTATTTTAGAAAACTCAATAAAGATTTTTTATAGAAATATTTCTAAAAGTATAATGTTTGGAGAGATGCATGCGCGTATCTCTTATTGATTCGGTATTCATTTAGGAAGACAAAGATTTTGCTTTAAACAATTATTTCAACATCTTATAGCAAAATTGAGTATGGAAAAAATACGTTTTTATAATTAATTTACTCTTCGGGAAGGATCATGGTGCGACACGTTAGAGACGCGACTAGAGATACGACTAGAGACTCGATTGTAGATGCAACGAAAAATCCTCGAGAAATTCTGACGAAAACCACGTGTCATCCAGCAATAGACTACGGGGTTCAAGGCGCTGTTTGCATGTCCCAGAAACAGGAAGTACTTTAGTGCATTGCTTAACGTGTTGTTTGTCGACGGTTCTGCAAAAACAAAGAAGCGTATGAGAAATTAAATTAATTAATTAATCCGTATTATCTTTGAAAAACACAGATTTTTACGAGATCGTATTTACCAAAAATACCGAGATCGAGCAAATATTTGATAATATTATAAGGCAGCCAGCAAACAGCAAAGAGTATAGCCAGAAATAATAGCATCAGGGCAACGCGTTTTCTGTCCTGTCGTAATCTGGAGCCCTGTGAACAGAAGATAATGAATTCTGCGTACTTTCGGCATTTGGCTGTCCTTAAAAAAGAACTTTAAAATAATTGCTAATTTAACAAACTTTTGTTAGTAAGTAAGTAAACAAAAAACTTTTTTTTAAATCGTTTATTAATCTGACCTGTCGCGAGCTGACGCTTTCCCTGTTGTCATAATCAAACGGTGGCTTTTTAGACCAAAGAGTGAAACCAATCATTGAGTATGCCAATAATACAACGAGACCTAAGCACATAATAAAAAAATGTCTAAAGGAAACAAAAACATGAAAAAGATAGATAATTTTGCATAGTATGTGTTCTAGTCACGTGTTTCTGCAAATGTATCAGAATTTAAAAAAAAAGTAACCTACTGCTCTTGTTTAGTAGAAATAACAAGTCAATATCAGTTCAATCGCCTTTACTCGGCATTGTGCATAGAAACAGTTGAAATAGGAGACGCATAAGCAAACGCGCGCGCAAGTGTCTATGAAGTTAAATTTAAATTTATCTAAACAGTACAAAGTCCAAAATTGGGTCATAAGGTGTTTCTAAAACTATTTTTGCGAAGTGTCTTTAAGATGTCTTTGAGACGTCTTATGATTTTAGACGTTGTCTGATAATGAGTAGGTTGTAAATTAAGATTTGTATTATTAAAATTTCTTTTGCATATGTGAGAATCTGATAATATGTTATGTGAAAAATGTATGACGTAAAGCGAGAGTTCTTGTAATTCTATAGGGGAACAATAAAAATGTGTGTGTGTGTGTGTGTATCCTATAGATATCCATATATCTATCGATAAACTTACATGGAATTACGGTACAGAACAGGAAGTATACGTTGCCAAAGACATCTTGCCTGATTCCTAATGACGTGAGATCCTCTATGCACATATTGAAATCTGGTGGTATCGAAGAGGTGGCATTGCGCGAGAAATTCTCAATGGCCGTCGAGAAATTCTCACTTTTCACATTCTTGTTCCAGTATTCAATGACATCCGCCATTGGATTCTGCAATCTCATCTGTGAGAAAGAGATGAAACTCGTAATATCGCATATGCAAGTGTATCATATATTAGACTTAATCATTTTCAATTAATTTTCGCCAGTTAATTCAATCAACACGCAGGCTCAGCATTAGATTTAGACTTACCGCTCCATAGATCGTAATTAAAAAAGTCATGGACGCAAGCCAGATAGTTATAATAACGAGAATAATGTTCCTCTGACTACATATGCAGCGGAGAGTCATGGGATTCCTTATGGCTAGGTATCTATCGATGCTCATAGCCATAATAGTGTATATCGAGGCGGTAACACTCACACCTGTTGCAAACATGAGTTGTACAATTGAGAAATTTATATATATATATATATATATTTATATGCGTTACATATATAAATTTCCATTTTAATCAAATAATCACTTGTGTTCACAACGTTTTTTCGTATAAATAAGCGACATACAGATAATATTCGATTACAGAAAATGATTAAGAGATCAGCAATATATTTGTAATAATATTTACACATAATAAAATTACAGTACATCCAAATAATAATATTTGAAATGTGATCGGATTAAATAAGGGCGGTCAATTTTTTAGAGCTTTCCAATGTAAAAATACTTACTTTGCAGATAAGAGGTCAGTTTACACAGAAATTCACTTTGATTCCATGACATCGATATTTCCTGGCTGATTGTCATTGGCATACATATTATAGCAACCAATAAATCAGCCACGGACAGATTAATCACAAAATAGTATGTAACGCTGTAAAAAATTTATTGTACCTTTATTTATACACATAAACAAAAGTTCGTGTGTCTGTCTCTCCCCCCCCCCAGATTTATTTTTATATTTATACATTTAAGTTTATTTATACATGGAAAGAACGATTTTGCCGAAATATCTAAAAATTTAGCTAGATAGAGATATGAAAATATGTTGGACCATCAAAATAAATACGTAAAGTAAAATGTTTAACAATAAATATGATGATGATAATCCGTGTAAATTAATTTGTTACACGAGAAAAACAATGTAGAATTTATTGAAAAGGTGTTTTTGTTAAAAACATTTAATAAATAACGTTCGTATATATATTTAACACGATGTTCGTGTTACATTTGGCAGAAGCATTAATCTTCAAAGAAGAAAGTTCGTCTAATCCCAACTGCGGAGAAGATGTAGATTATTATTTCTCTAACAAAAAATATATATTTTGGCGCAGTGCTCGTAACTGCTTAGGTATTTCACGAAGCTGTATATATCCGTGGTCGCTTATTTCCGCGACTCATATACGCGGCGTAGCATATCGTATCCTGCAAATAAACTATCCGCGATGCATTCATAATGGTCGAACGTATGTAGCAGCTGCCGGTAGTATCTCTACGATTATTTTTCAACCAGAAATTCGCGAATTCTCCTACGCGAAGAAGCACGGAAGTTGCGTACACAGTAAGATCACAATGAGCCACTGGGGATCTCTCTAATTTCGTTGTCTTAAGAGATTCGACTATTCGGTGCTATATTTATTTCACATCCCGGGAATATAACATACCAATGCCAATGTAAATCTGGTCCCCAATTTGATAAAAAATAAAAATTTATAATATAGCTTGATAACTGTTTTTACCAGCTCTCTATTTCTCTTAAAAGAGTTTGAAACTACAACAATTCGAAAATTCAGAAATTTAACAGCGCAATATACCCTCAGTTTATAAAAATATAAAAATTCAAAGGATATAGATGTTAAATTCGCACTTGCTTTGTTTTCTTACCAGTGACATCAGACGTCGAATAATTTGTAATCAAAACACTTTGGATAGTCTGGACTTACTTAATCAAGAACGTACACATAATGACATACCTCTTTAAATGATACTTGCAGACCATTATTATCACAAAAATGTTAGCTATCACACCAATCAGTACAGTTGGTGCGTAGAGAATAATCAACAGGTAGTCCTTATAGCTTCCGTGAAAGTAATCGTAAAGAGTCCACATTGTCTTGATCACATTATCGATTTTCGATGGCACAGTCTTGTTCGCTATCATCGTGATATTCATATAGTCTTATACGACTGGATTTTAAATCAACCAAGATCAGATAGACTTCGCGCAAAAAAATATTAAAAAAGAAAATAACGTTACACGAGAGAAGAGATTTTTACGGCGCTGCTCTTAATACGGACGATGGAAATTCAACGATTTTCTTTTCGAATGCGAAAGAAACGAGGGAGTTTTCGTGTCACAGAGGTACGAGTCTTGACAGATGCGCACAATGTGGTTTAACTACTCGCACTTCCGACACTTTACGTTCGCAGAATAGCTTTTATTGGCATCGAGCTTGAAACGAGCGAGGAAAGGATTCGCGGTGGTAGCTACTTGGAGTAGCCGCCGGAGTCGCGGCACCATGCAGTTTGAAACGCGGTCCGAGCAGACGCGCGCACGAGACTGTTTAGCGGCACCTTTATTTCCTTTATACGTTTGTGTAGAAATTCCGAATATAGCTGACGGTGTTCGCACAATTACGTTGATCATTGCTTGAGATATTCTCTTGATGTACAGTTTCATCAATGCCTCCTTTCATCAACCTGTGATCTTCTGCGTTTATTTAAAAAAAAAATATTGTAAAAAAAACGAATTAAATCCGATTACTATTTTACAATATACATCTATATTTTGATTTTATTCTTATTAAAAATAAATTAATAGATTCAAATTATTATTCTGAATGTTTTAGAATTTTGTGTTTACGATAGCTGCTGCCAATTACTAACACTAAAATAGAACATACAATAAAATTATAATATTAAGTACAATTTAGAATAAATTGAATTAACCAACGAGTCATTTGCAATTCATTTATTCAAAGTATTGCTTTGTGTGCAATACTTTAATTCCTGAAAAATATAGAAAAATCCAAACACAGACTTAAAATTTTATTTAGAAAGTATCTGAAAAAAAAGGTCATATAAAATAACGCACTAAAATATCGTATAAACACTTTTCCTACAGATAATGATTCATTACTTTATTGCATGTAAATGTACACATCTAACATCTGCCTCCAGCCTCCGTCTATCTACGAGAAACATCATGAGGAAAATAATTGAAATATATTATAATATCGAAATAAGAGATATTTTTTTATAAAACGTTCATTTTTATTTTAAGAAATTGAAACACGTTCAACTAAAATTCATTTAGAAAATTGATACTCGTTTTTCTAATTAAATCGACTGATAAGTGATATAAAAAAAATATTTTAGCCAATTAGTTTTATGGCTTTTAACATACTATATAATTATACACTGGAAAAAATTATACCGGCCGTTTTACAACATCCATCATCCTTCCTCGTCGATTGTATCGCCGTGTTCGATCTGTAAAAAATGTGCTTTATCTATTAACGTAGCGACGACATGCTCAACGCAAAACGACAAGCCGAATTTCGTAAGTGTTCTGCTACAAATTGTTCTTCTCTATGTAATTGTCTGAATGATGTCAAAAATAAATCGAAAGAAATATTGTACTTTTTTTTATTGTATGCATTTACCTTTCACGTTGAAAAAAGAAAGATTTTGTGACTTTTTCTTTCGATCCGTAAACAGCCGATCCGTAAGCGAAGAAAGATGAGGATGGAATTAGCGGGGATGATAAACCGATCGATCGATCGCACGGATGCATTGAGATCTCTCTGAAAGTACCGCTAAACATTAGCGGTATGAAGGATCACCAGATACGTAGTTATACCAGAGGCTATCTGCGAAAAGATAAACGAATAAAAAAATTATGAAAATATAAACAATCTTCTAAACGATTTTGTGCAGCGGAGGCTTAAGTAAACGTTTCAAACGTAAACTGCCACGTTTCAGACACAATTACTGCTTTTTATCTTTGTCGTACTATGTAAAAGTGTTTCTGATATATATTTTCTATTTTAATACAGAAATTGATTTACTTGCATTATTTTTCTCAGAACTCACCGAAAGAAGTAATGGAAGATCGATGCGTATGATTCCATAAGAGGCAAAGAAATGTACTTGTCGTAATTGGAAGTAGGTCACAGCCTCCACATTGCAATCCTGCAATTATTTAACAAATATTTATTTTAATTAATATTAATATTTAATGAATATTAAATGTAAAAGTTAGCTGCCCAAGGCAAAACTACTAAAAAAGAAATTTCTATTTTATATTCTTTATAATTATTTTCTTATTTTATTTTTTTTATTACTTTATTTTTATTTCTTATTTTAATAATTAGTCAAAAATCAAATTTAATACAAATGGTGAAAACTGGAAATATTTGCAATCAAAATAAGTTAATTACGTTTATTAATTGCCCAATTAATTAATTGTGTGCGATACTGTTTAAGAAATTCATTAGAATATCAGTACAAATTATATCTTCTATAAGATTTTAATGAATGCTTTAATGAACAATTAAATTCATATATATATATATATATATATTAAATAAAAAAATTGTTTTTTTTATGTTAGAGTAGACTAAATTAGCAAAATTTTTACCTGCGTAAAATTTCTTTTGATAAGAATGGCTGACGACGGTGTAAAGGCGATCTTGCCAACGCGGTTAGCCTTTGAAAAAGAAACAAGAGATAAACTCGTCTAATCATTGTAGCGAGAGATCCGTCTTGCTCAAAAATATAAATCAACTTACTTGATCCGCAGTCACGTGACAGACGATGGTAATGATCAGCAGATTTGTCACGCAAGCGGACACCAATAAAATTTCTCTCACCATCAGCAGAGGTTGCGAGATCGCGCCGTTATCGTTAATCGTATAGATGCGTGTAAGTGTATTGAAAGACATACTAGAGATCCACAGCAAAAGCTGCATCGCGTACACCGAGTTTATCATCTCGGTCGCGTTGGTGAGACACGAGTGCAACCACCACACTTCCTGCAAACGAAACTGCTTGCCCGATCGGTCCACTACCATGATTTTGCCATCTGTTTAAAAACAGCACAATATCGCGTATGATTATTCTTGAGCATTAGAAACGGTTTGTTCACTTAAAGAATTATCTCTCTGTACGTTTCACTTATATAAAACTTGTGAAAAATTTCAGTGTTGCAGTTTTATCATAGCGTCATATTACAGACTTCGCTCATGTAAAAGAATGAGTTTTATAAATGTATGGAGACATTATTATTAATATCTCGAATATGTCTTGTAAAGATAACGTCTCCCTCTAATTTTACAGGACGTTAATCAAATTTACTTCCGTTATTTTATCGAGAGATCTGTTTATTCGCATTTAAAATGAGCGACAAGTCAACGTCGTTATTTATTTTCTAGGACTTCGATCCTCAGGGTTGTTCTATCTTCATCGGTCAAACCGCGTGGGAAAGCAGGCGTGTCGGCACGCAGACAGTAAATGCTAATGATAACATGTAGCATATTTCTATAAAACAAAAAACTTAAAGGAAAACTAGCAAAAATAGAATAATTAGAGGATTTAAAATTAGGGGATAATGACTCCATATTATTAAATTTTTTTTTTTATATTTAAAAGAGTTGTATGAACAAATCTTTCTTTTCCTTGATCAAGTTTCATTCCTTTTTACTTTCACCATCTTTGCGTATAAATGATTAGTGGCTAAAGATTTTTAAGAGTGTATTATACAAATGTAAAGCGATATAAATAAAAATGTAGCATCAACAAATTATATTAGCGTATCAATAAACGCGAGAGACATACCATTTTTGGCAACTAATCTACCTTCAGGCAACAGCAATAATTCACAAAGACGGCGGAATCTTTCGTATAGAAGGGATGACAGGCTGGCGAACGTCATCAGTTGCATCGACAGCGTCGCGTTAACAATTGCATAGGTTACACCGTTGAACACGGAATCTTTTCGCTCGACGCTGCAAATAACGAAAGTGCTAATGAGTGTAATCGTAATACGATGGGAAGAATAATAAGGGTATATGTGAAATAATTATGTTCCAATGTCAATTCTATCCCTATCTTCTCGATATCTAATCCTGACTTTTTTGTTTATTATTAATTAGTAATTAATTTAGTTTATAATGTAATTATTAGAGTGAGATTTCACTCCAAAGAATTTAGAGTAAAATTATCTGATATCATCATATTTAATATTGTTGTATATCGGAATTATTACGTGATAAATTAATCATCATTATATTAGTTTAAAATAAATTGCAGAATATACAGAATAAAACTCATTTATGTATATATTTTTATATGACGCGTCATGTCATTCTTATCATATCTTACTGTAAGGAAATATTATAATTAAATAAATTTTTCGTGTAATCGTAATAAGCGTGTGTATATTATATTATCGATATTTGTTTATATAAAAATGATTAATACTCACCAGAACGTTATATATCCGACTATTGACCAAAACGACAAAATAACGAAGGCCAATGCCCAACAGATGTAACGTATCCTGTAGGGGTGTTTAGGCTCTTTGTATTTCGTCGCTCTATCAAAGATGCGTAAATGTGAAAGTGCAGCTCGTATCTTCCAATTATACCAGAATGTCATCGCGATGTCACTGAATACGCAGGCATACGAAAGACCAGTCCTCACCACGGTGAGAGTCAACAGCCTCGGTCCGAGCACGTCGTCCCAGCGGAGCATGTAAAAGTTCGCGACGCAGAGACTGGCGTACAGGAATGCAAACAGGGCCGAGTAAATAGTGCCGTATTTCATTATTACGATATCGTCCTCCTTAACGAGTAAAAGTCCACATCCAAACAGTCTTGCGGTATGCAAAAGAGGTCGAATGTCACTCAGAGACACCATTTCCTATTATCGATCCTGAGACGCTTGAAAATAAAAAAATAGAGAACGCTCTCCTTTGCGACAAGATATATTACGAGATCCACCTTACGATTCTATGCTTCTTAATTTGAACGTTTCTTAAGATACTTATCTATTCTTCTTTTTCTTTTATTAAAACGACCGACAGTCGGGTGGAAGAAACGCAAAACTGCAGTGTTAAATAACGAAGCGTAACGAGGATCTCGTGGATCTCAGACAATACAAAGAAAAAAATATCTTAAAGACATTTTCTAAACTTAATGTCTTGTGATCTTTAGACTTTATATTGTCTAGGATGTAAAATATTTATTACGTTATATTGTACGAAGCGATAACAAAAAGAAGATGACATCTAGAAAAATGTTAGAAAAGTTTTCAGTGCCCAGTGGTCTGCGTGTAACTAGCGTTACGTACGTGCGAAATGTAAGATGAGCATAACGCGTAGTAAGCAACACATAAAATTGTACAAATTGAACAAAATTAAATTAAAAACATAATAAGTATCCAATGTATATTACAACACATATTCTTATGGATATATTTTTATAAGCACACAATATTCCTAGAATATACATTACATGAAAATTATTAAAAATTAAAATAAAATTAAAATAATATTCAGAGAATATTATTCGATATTTTTAATATTATTTTAATATTATGGGAATATTGTGTTAATGTGTTATATGTTTGTATTTACGTAATATTCGTGGAGTATTATGAAAATGTTCTACAAATATTATTGTGGTAAAAAAATTAATGTAAATTATTATGAATAAAATATTCAGCAACTTTATAATTATTGTATTTAAAAGTTATAATATTCCCGATAATTTATCAAAATATCAAAATACTAAAATATTAAACAGTATTTACTTCTTCATATAATATTCATAATAATGTCAGAAGTGTAACCATTTCTTATGAATATTTCAATAATATTATTTCAGATAAAAATAATTTACGCGCTTAGAGGAATGAGGCAAAACGTAGACAAATAAAATGTCTCACCGGGATCAGAAGCAGTTCTCATACTGATAATATAAGTGTCGCATCGCGAACAAAAAAACGACCGATCGTAATTACAGCATTTCCATGGAAGGCACGAGGTCGATTTGTCTGAATGGTTCAAATTGCCGGACAATTACGACTTTGGGAAAAATACTCAAAGAACCACTTCGGCGGTTCGTCGGCCGTCTAAGCGAACGTACATACTACTATCGGTCCGTAAACGTAAGTTCTTCCACTTAGTCGCTCCAATAGTGATGTCAGTAAGTTAAATGGAGAGCTTGCAGGGCGCATGGCCCTTCCAGCGCTTCGCGCCCCGCGACATTAATCTGCCGCCATGATAGTGTAAATATTATCGCAACGCGCGCGCGAACAATTAACACGTCTGTCTCAATCAAAAATTTCACGATCTGACAGTCCGACGTTCACCACCGACTTTCCTTCTGTCCGTCACGATGACAATTCCCTGAGTTACTACTGCCTGTCGGCGCGAAGGGAAAAAATAAAAGCCGACGCGATCGCGAAGGGCTTCGGCGAGCACGCGCCGCGGCCGCGGCCGAGCGTCGCGTTCACATCCCGGTACATACATCATAATAATCGCGATTAGATGTTAAACGCTTCAAGATTAACGAACCACAGCGTTGAAAAAACTGCACTCATTTACGCTGACTATGAGCAGAGATGAAGGGATTACGCGCGACAAATCATAATATCTTGAATTAATAATAAATTCTAATCAGATTCTGTCATTTCTCTCTTGTAAAGAGGTATAAAATTAAAGAGATTAGTTTAAAAAAAAAAAAAAAACAACGTGGGAACGATTCCCGTCTCCATGTCGCATGAGCATCGTGCGTAAAAAACAATTTCGATCATTGATAAGACTGAATCGTGCACGATAATATACGGCGGAGGAAAGTTTTATATGCAAAAAACTGTGCACGTGTGACATTGTAACTTAATATCGAGGCGTGAGAAACGGAAACTCCAATAGGCCACGGCGATGTCGCGCAAACAGAAATGCCAGTTATTTTCTCCATCTGTGATACGTGGCATAAATCAACATTTACACATGAAATGAGAAGTATAGGGCGTCAGCAACGTAGATCATTAGCGCTTAAAAGCCAATGGAAACGTTTAGTCTGCATATGATGTATAATCGTTGAAACGTAGAATAAAACTCATGAGGAGAAAAAGAAAGAAATGTTTAAATGCGAATTTCGAAAAACACTGTTGTTTCTTTTTCTTTTCTTTTTTTGCGAAAGAAATGCGACGTTATCCTGTTTATTAATGATTGGCGAAGTAAGCCCTTCAATGTACACTCATAAAATCCTACGTTGATAGTGTGCACGTGTTGAGATATAGACAAATCTACCTGTTCATTTCGGACAACCTCGATTTTCGTCTTCTCGCTTTATAATTGATCGAAATGTATGTGACGGTGGTACATGTGTGAAAGAAAGAATTGTGTACAGTCGTCGTTAAGTAAAATGTCGGTATCACGGTGAAATAATCTTCTGTGTATTCGGTAAAAATTTTGAAATTATTATATCGTTCGTCAAGAGAAAAAAAGATGATCAATGATATACCATCATTCATTATTACAGACAAAAAGACAACAGAACTATCTGATGGATTTTATCTCTGTTTTCTCTGTTGGTTTCTATTCTGATGTTTATATCCTTTGCTCATAAAAAATTCGATAAATTTAGAGTAAGGTTTAAATGTGAAGAGGTTGACGAAATAAATAGAACATTCTCTTGAGATTATTGAAAATCTCACGCAATAATTACAATTCTTTAAATTATTTGAAATTTAGAATAAAATTCGATTCGGGTTTAAACCTCTTATCAAATATTTGAATTCAAACTATATTTAAAATTTTCGAATCTAAGAGAGTTGAATATGAATCACATATTGATAATTTTTATCATTAATATTTAAAATAACTTTATATCATATAATCAATATTATTTTTCTTACAATACACAAATCTTCTGTTATCTATATATTAATATTTAACCTGATAATAATGTTGTCAATAAAAAATTATATATTAATTATTTAATTCAATTTAAGTTGAATTCGAATAAAGAAATAAAAAATTTGATTCAATTCGATTCAGAATCAAAAATCCTGATTTACCTTCATTCTGTATTAACTATTCTACAGCACTATTTAGAGAAATAATGTGGAAAAACAATAAAAAAATTAATTTTTGGAATTTTTCATTACAATTATTATTTTGTTTTTCATTACAATTAATTTTTTTTTTTTTTTTTTCAAATAAATCTAATATAAATAAATAACAATTTTTTAGGTTATAAGAAACAAGCACTTTAAAGGAAAATTGGCGGCAAAGTCACTTAGAAATTGCTTCCTTTGTACTATTTGTATAAAAATTTTCAATATATTACCAAGAAAATTCAAAGTCAATTAGAAATCCGCTTTCTTTTATGAAAATTTAAAGCAAATAGAAATTGGTTAAAATTATTTTAATTTCTACGTTCTGTTTTTTGTCAAGACAAAACAAACTATAAATCTCATCATCAGATTTCATCAGACATATAAAATTATTAATAGAATTCTATCTGTTGAATTCTAACACAAATTGTTTATCATCGTATTATCTAAAGTGGACATTAAATCTATTTTAGCTGATCTATAAGTGTCAGTATTGAGGAAATAGAATTCTATATATAATTTTATATTTGGTAAGTAAACATTAAAATCTGAATCTAGTATATTGTATATGTATAAAGTTTTTAATTAAAATTAAGTCATATATTTTAATACATGAAAATACGTGACACATAAAATCATAAATGAAAGTCTATCTGAGCTTTGTGACGCAAATTACATATTGTCCGCTTTAGATCTATAATTTGCGTTAAACAAGATAAGATAGAAATTTGACATTTCTCTCTATAATTTTTTATAAAGCCACTTAAAATGAATTTAAAGTGAGGTTCAGCTCAGAGATAGCAGCATTATAATACTTGAGCTTGATCAATACAGTACTCATCAATTATCCTCTTTTTCTTTACATTGAGTAAAAAAGACACTGAAGGACAATATGGAGCAATGATAGAAAATGAAGAAACTTTTAAGAATAAACTATTGAAGATTAAGATAAAATCGGCGCTTTATATACATACATATACCTAATAAAAATAAACATACATGTAATAAACAAAATTAATAATTATTAACTGATTTATATAAAACAAACACAAAATTGGTGATATGTATATTAAAATATACATTGATTTTTTGCGCCAATTAAAGTAATATTTAATTTTGGAGGAATATTTGATAGAGAGAAAGAGAAAGGAAAAATATATACATAAATATTTTACTACTATAAAAAAAATCTTGATTTGTTTTGTATGTTACCCCAATGTGTAATTACAAAAAAATAATGCGCTCCTGTAACCACAATAAATTGATAAATGATGATCCAGGATTAATTATTTATCCTAATCTGAATAAGTTTATCCTTTTTAGGACAATGAATCTATGAAAAGTATTTCCACTACTATTTTGTTGATATAATACATAAATATATATTCAAAATAAATTTCATAGATTCGTTAGTATATCATAAAAAATGTGTCACTCACCGACATAATGCGCAATGAGCGAAGTTATTCAGCCACGAAGCTGCGATGATACTGCAACATACAAACATAAGATTTAAAAATTAAAACTGCGGTTAAGAAAATGTTTCAAAAAAGTTAATTCTTACATGCACATCAAATTTTCAAAATTTGACTTCAATTGAATATTTAGTGATACAATGATATCCGAAAAATATTGTTACAAAATTCAATTTGTATAAAATTTTATATAAATTAATATTTTTTTCAATTTTTAGATAAAATCGGATAAAAAGGAAAAAAATTATTAATTTTATGTAAATAAGAAGATATATTTACACCAAAAGGTTGCTCCGCTGAGGCCCGATGCCTTTCCCAGATCTACTCCTCCTCTCAAAACATCTGGGTTGCTGATTTGTCACGTCTGATGATACTGTAACACAAAACACAAGATTCAAATTGTGATTTTACATATAAAATAAAGAATACACAAAAAATTAAACAAACCTTTAAACTAATAATAAGTAAATTATGCTCAAATTTTACAGATACTTTAATGTACTTGAGTCCCGCAGATGTCATTTTATTCTTGTCTAATATTTAGTAAATAATAAGGTTAATGACAGCTAGGGAATACTCCACAGAAAATCCAAATGTATTCCTAGAGAAAAATGGCTAACGAGCTACAGTTTGCCAGGCCTGCTTCAAAGCTTTTTGGGATCTGATTATGCATCAATAATCAAACTTTAGAAGTTCAATATGGCAGATAAAAATATTAAATTTTGTTAGATTTAAGTAAGTTTTTAATAAGTTACACTGGATCTGCCAATATGAATTTTGAAATTTTTACTATAAATAGGAAAAAGTGAGACGCCAGGTTCACGCAGCGTCTCAATTTGTCCTGTGTCATATTCCAGACATAATTCTTGTAGGATTTTAAAAAATCTATAGTTCTAAACGAGTTCTAAAAGAAGTTCTAGCGTTTAACATAGTTTATTTAATTTAAAAAAAAATTATTATAAAATATTTATTTTATAATATTACATAATAATTCCGTGTACAAAAAAATATTTTTTCTCTAGTTCTGAACGTATCTAAACGCCTTTCAAAAAGTTCCGGTCGATTCAATTATTTATTATTTAGAAAAAAATTGTTATCTTCCGCGAAAATCGTATATTCGCGCATACGGGTCAAACACTGGTGTATATTCGAGAGTTAGGGGTACCAAAAAATATTTTTCCAATAGTTCCTAACGTATTAAAGCGCCTTCCAAACAGTTCCGGTCGATTTCAATTAGTTAAACAACAAAAGATTAATAACTTCCGAAAAAAACGAATTTTCGCATATATAGGTGAAATGCTGGCCTTTTTCGAAGAGTTCTTTGTACAAAAAAAATATTTTTCTTACAGTCCACAACATATTAAAGCGCCTTCCGAAGTGTTTGGGTCGATTCCGATATTAGATTTTACGTACACAAAACTCTTCCAAAACACCAGTATCTCACTTATACATGCGGAAAATCAACTTTTTCGGAAGTTATCAAATTTTTGTTGATTACCAAATATCGGAATTGACCGCAACTCTTCGGAAGGCGCTTTAATATGTTGAGAACTGTAGAAAAAAGATTTTTTCGTACAGAACTCTTTGAAAAAGACCAGCACCTCACCTATATATGCGAAAAGTCGGCTTTTTTTAAAGTTATTAATTTTTTGTTGATTAACTAATATCGGAATCGACTGCAACTCTTCGGAAGACGATTTAATATGTTGAGGACTGTAGAAAAAATATTTTTTCAAACACAGAACTTTTTGAAAAAGATCAGCATCTCACCCACACACAGGAAAAATTGGTTTTTTTGGAAGTTATTAATTTTTTGTTGAATAACTAATATCGAAATTGACCGCAACTCTTCGGAAGGCGCTTTAATATGTCGAGAACTGTAGAAAAAAGATTTTTTCGTACAGAACTCTTTGAAAAAGATCAGCATCTCAACCATATATGAGTAAAATTGGTTTTTTTGTAAGTTATTAATTTTTTGTTGATTAACTAATATCGGAATCGACCGCAACTCTTCGGAAGGCGCTTTAATATGTTGAGGACTGTAAGAAAAATATTTTTTCGTACAAAAAACTCTTCGAAAAAGATCAGCATCTCACCTATACATGCGAAAAGTCGGCTTCTTCGGAAGTTATTAATTTTTTGTTGATTAACTATTATCGGAATCAACCGCAACTCTTCAAAATACGCTTTAATATGTTGAGGACTGTAGAAAAAATATTTTTTCAAACTCAGAACTCTTCGAAAAAGATCAGCATATCACCTATATATGCGAAAAGTCGGCTTTTTCGGAAGTTATTAATTTTTTGTTGATTAACTAATATCGGAATCAACCGCAACTCTTCGGAACACGCTTTAATATGTTGAGGACGGTAGAAAAAATATTTTTTCGTACAGAGAACTCTTCGAAAAAAATCAGCATCTCACCTACATATGCGGAAAATCAGCTTTTTCGAAAGTTATTAATTTTTTGTTGATAAACTAATATCGGAATCAACCGCAACTTTTCGAAACACGCTTTAATATGTTGAGGACTGTAGGAAAAATATTTTTTCGTACAGAGAACTCTTCGAAAAAGATCAGCATCTCACCTATACATGCGAAAAGTCGGCTTTTTCGGAAGTTATTAATTTTTTGTTGATTAACTAATATCGGAATCAACCGCAACTCTTCAAAATACGCTTTAATATGTTGAGAACTGTAGGAAAAATATTTTTTCGAACACAAAACTCTTTGAAAAAAATCAGCATCTCACCTACATATGCGGAAAATCGGCTTTTTCGAAAGTTATTAATTTTTTGTTGATAAACTAATATCGGAATCAACCGCAACTCTTCGAAACACGCTTTAATATGTTGAGGACTGTAGAAAAAATATTTTTTCAAACTCAGAACTCTTTGAAAAAGATCAGCATCTCAACCATATATGAGTAAAATTGGTTTTTTTGTAAGTTATTAATTTTTTGTTGATTAACTAATATCGGAATCGACTGCAACTCTTCGGAAGACGCTTTAATATGTTGAGAACTGTAAGAAAAATATTTTTTCGTACACAGAACTCTTCGAAAAAGACCAGCATCTCACCAATATATGCAAAAAATTGGCTTTTTCGGAAGTTTTTAATTTTTTGTTGATTAACTAATATCGAAATCGCCCATAACTTTTTGGAAGGCGCTTTAGTACGTTGAAAACTATTGGAGTAATATTTTTTGGTACACAGAACTCTCGAATATATATACACCAGTGTTTGACCCATATGCGCGAATATACGACTTTCGTGGAAGATAACAATTTTTTTCTAATTAATAAATAATTGATTCGACCAGAACTCTTCGGAAGGCGTTTAGATATGTTCAGAACTAGAAAAAAAATATTTTTTTGTACTCGAAACTATTATGTAATTTTATAAAATAAATATTTTATAATTTTTTTTTTTTAATTAAATAAGCTATGTTAAATGCTAGATCTCTTTCTAGAAGTCATCTAGGACTGTAGATCTTTTAAAATCCTACAAGAATTCGGTCTGGAATATGACGCAGAACAAACTTAGACACTACGTGAATCTGGAGTCTCACTTTGTCCTATGCGTTTGTTTCGCTTTAACAGGCAGAAGAGCCAAATATGACAGGCTGTGTTTTGATATACACTGCCTGTACTCAAAATCTATAGTCATGTCACGTATATTATAGATTTTCAATACTTGCAGTGAATTTCAAAACTCAGCCACAATAGGGTATGCCATTTACAATTTATGAGTATTTATACACTGTGCATATTTCATGTGTTTTGTTTGTTCACATGTTTTCTATATAAAATATTATAAATAGAATTCTATCTCGAATTCTGTCGCAAATTATAGATCATCTAAAGAGGGCTTTACACTATAATCACAAAAATGCATATGCAAGAACGAAGAAATACAATAAAATATGACAGGCTGTGTTCCGATATACATTAGCAGTACTGAAAATATACGGTTTATGTCATAAATACTATAGATTTTCGGTATTGGCAGTGAATTTCGATACGCAACCATATATGCAGAAACGCAGAAATACAACAATTAATAAAATATTTACCAAATTGCCCCACAAATGTCATCTTCTGGCTGGAAGTCTGCTTGTTCCGTTGTTTTTGAACCATACGCACATTAACCGTACACACGACCAGCCGATTTGGCACTTTTGATATTACGCTGATAACATCACGATCGCGAACGCAAATAAAAAACGAAACCTACGCGAGAGTATTAATAGGCACTACATTGCGAAAGGGACCGAGCGGCCAATGCGTTGCGACACCCGAGATAGCGACTGCTCTACGTGCAACACTGCGGTTTACTGCGTATCAGAATACTCATTCGCAATCACATCGGCACTCTCAAAACCGTTTGGAACACGCGAGAAGTACAGAGAAACGCTTTGTTGTAACGTTCGATAACCAGCGAAACGGTAAACAAAGATGGCGTAGTATTACGTGGTATTACGCAGTATGGCGACGGTAGCGTTGGTAGCAGTGGCGCTGCGACGCCGGAGCAGCGGTAGCTCAACGACGATTGCCGAACGGCGGCGGAGATGGTCGAGCCGTCGCGCGCCGAACACGAGTAGTGGGAGTAGTGGGCGTAGTGGGGGAAGCGTCTGGCGGGCTAGAGTAGACAGCACGTGATGCGTGGTACGTCGCGGCGTGGCCTTGTCGAACGTTGACCTAGCGTCGCGATCAACAGCCCGTTCGTTGGTTAGCAGCGTGCGCCTCAGCTAACGCAGTCTCAACTCAACGATTTTATACTGCTAGTGAGACTTACTTGCGTCGCATCGAATTCTCGTATCATTACAGACTCTTGTATCAGTTGTTAAATCTGCTTACGGGTACTAATCCCGGTGAAAATTGTATGTTTATTAAACATTTATTGCAGCGTTTATGAGACGTTTGCGTTGATAAACTCTCGCGTTATCATATCTTTTAACTTCGGTTTCGAAAGTGTAATGCAAAGTATCGTTATGATCTGCTTTCGCGAGTGTTATATAAAACAAATATTGTGTCTTCAATACTGAAAATCCGGACAATCTGACAATGAGAGGAGGAGGAGGAGGTCTAGTAAAAGCATTGAGCATCGGCGGAGCAACAAGTGGTAAATATAATTTATTTTTACATTATATCTTACGTGCGAAAGCATTGATCATATTTTAATTGAATATTCAGAATATAAAAATTAAAAAAACAAATTTTACAAATAAAATTTGATTTTTTACTCACAAATTTGATATGCAATGGAGCGGAGTTATTTAGCCACGTAGCTGCGATAATACTGTAACATAAAAATATATTTAAAAATTATAACTACGCTCAAAGTAATCAATATTTGAAAAATTTATTTTCACACGCACGTCAAATTTTTAAAACTCGTCTTTCAATTAGATATTTAATAATGCAATTATATCGGAAAAATACTTTTAAAAAATTTAATTAAAATGTTATTTGAATTTTTTCCTTTAAGTATTTATTTTTTTATTGGGATGAAATTGGCTGAAAGAAAGAAGGCTATTAATTTTAAATAAAAAGTTATATTTACCTCAAAGTTGCTTTGCTAGGGCTCGATGCTTCTCCCAAACCTCCTTCTCCTCTCAAACAGGGTTGTCGAGCCTCCTCGTCCCGTTCCACTCGCGGAACACTCGCGTTAAATATACTAAAATTGCGTCCGAGGACTAATTAAGTCCTATTACTTAAACGGCACTCCCGGAACAAACGCGACGCGACAAACCGGTTGCGGTTTGTTTATTTAAATCATCAACGAATACGTCAGCTTTATATATGGAAAAAATAAGTTTGCTAAAGCAAATAAAAAATTAGTTGAGGGTATGTATTTGAAAAAAGATTTGTATAAAACAAAATAATTAGAATTAAGTAGAACATAATACTTTGTACATCATATAGAAAATAACGTGTCTGCTAATATAAAAGCGATTATTTTTTTTTCTAAAAAAAAACAGTAATTTTTATCATAGTATACTTTCTTGATAATTATTATAAAATATACTTACTACAAATTTTAGGAAAATGATTTACTTTTATATCTACAAAAAAAAATTTATATTTTTTAAAATTATAAAGCTTTCTTGAAGGTAAATCAAATTAATAATCAAATTGAAATTTTGTTTCAACTTTCCCTTTCATCGGCATCGATCATCTTTAAACAATTTTTTCTTTCTTTTGGCCAGATTGGTCTTACTTTTCATTAAACCCGATCAAATCAATTCATCTGACTGTATGTTAGAGCCAAATAATTCGAGTAATGACAAACTGATTACGATTAAATTAAAAAAATAAAACATTTTTAATATATTTTGTTATCTAGAAGATGTGTGTATTCTAAAGAAAGTTACAAAAAATTGTGTTTAATAATATAATTAGAACGTTAAATATAATTTTCAAAAAGGATTACTTACTTCCTCAAGATTTCACGTTAATCAATATGGGAGTCTGCTCTCTTGAGTTTTATCTACTTGAGCTCATATAATATTTGGAAATGTAACTAGGACTAGGATATGAATAAACTGTCCAGTTTATTCATATTTGTAGCCCATAAAAATGTGATATACTTATATCACAAAATATAAATAAATAAAAAGTGTTCACAAAATTTCCTTCCTTACAATAAAAAAAATAATTTGATTATATTTAAAAAAACTTGAATGATTGAGTGTTTCTAGTAAAACTAGAAGCTTCTGATAATTATAATAGGACTTTTGGTTAAAGTAATCTGATTGATGGATTTAACTATAATTTGGTAATTTCTACAAGATTTCTGATTTGTCCGTTCTTGAATAGATGTATTGGTTGAATCTACCGGATTTTTAAATAATGCAACACGATCTTTTTCCAGTAATAAAGTTTACCTATAAAAAATTTATTTTATATCTTTGCAAATATCTTTTTCATGGCACGTGCAAGAGACATTGCTTATTACGCGATTAGCAAAGTAACAATTTAGCAATTTGGACGCGATGGATACGGGATTGATAGTGAGCTCGTTGCGAATGCGTTCTGCCTTTTGTATCACGTTTAACGCACGTCTAACGTCGACTAAGCTTTCTCAACCACGATTCATACGACACTTGTATTTGTTACAAGCCATAGTCGCAGGCAGCAAGTCACTTAAAGGAGACGCACTTTCTGGGGTGCTTTGTCAACCCGCGACATGCTCACAAATCGTGGTTGATCCCGCTGATCGGCCGGTTAGACGCTAAGTTCATTGAGACATGGTCTCATTGAACCGATAACGTAATGAGAAGTCAGAGTCCACATTGCAACGGTCTCCAATACCGAATCGTACCTCGTAATTAGTTGCACGTGTGCCCAAAATTATTTTCCGGAGTAATCACAATGTCTAGTGCATTTAACACAAAAATTTGAAATAGAAATAAATATTATACCTAAAGATAAAAAAATTTATGTATTAAAAAATCATTTTGTAGCTCTGCAAGCATCTTTCCGGTGCACCTGCAAGAGACATTGCTTATTAGGCGTGTAACGAAATAACGATTTAGCAATTCGGACGCGAGGGATACGGGATCGACAGTGAGCTCGTTGCGAATGCGTTCTGCCTTTTGTATCACGTTTAACACACGTCTAACGTCGACTAAGCTTTCTCAACCACGATTCATACGACACTTGTATTTGTTACAAGCCATAGTCGCAGGCAGCAAGTCACTTAAAGGAGACGCACTTTCTGGGGTGCTTTGTCAACCCGCGACATGCTCACAAATCGTGGTTGATCCCGCTGATCGGCCGGTTAGACGCTAAGTTCATTGAGACATGGTCTCATTGAACCGATAACGTAACGAGAAGTCAGAGTCCACATTGCAACGGTCTCCAATACCGAATCGTACCTCGTAATTAGTTGCACGTGTGCCCAAAATTATTTTCCGGAGTAATCACAATGTCTAGTGCATTTAACACAAAAATTTGAAATAGAAATAAATATTATACCTAAAGATAAAAAAATTTATGTATTAAAAAATCATTTTGTAGCTCTGCAAGCATCTTTCCGGTGCACCTGCAAGAGACATTGCTTATTAGGCGTGTAAAGAAATAACGATTTAGCAATTCGGACGCGAGGGATACGGGATTGATAGTGAGCTCGTTGCGAATGCGTTCTGCCTTTTGTATCACGTTTAACGCACGTCTAACGTCGACTAAGCTTTCTCAACCACGATTCATACGACACTTGTATTTGTTACAAGCCATAGTCGCAGGCAGCAAGTCACTTAAAGGAGACGCACTTTCTGGGGTGCTTTGTCAACCCGCGACATGCTCACAAATCGTGGTTGATCCCGCTGATCGGCCGGTTAGACGCTAAGTTCATTGAGACATGGTCTCATTGAACCGATAACGTAACGAGAAGTCAGAGTCCACATTGCAACGGTCTCCAATACCGAATCGTACCTCGTAATTAGTTGCACGTGTGCCCAATCGAACGCGAAAATTATTTTCCGGAGTAATCACAATGTCTAGTGCATTTAACACAAAAATTTGAAATAGAAATAAATATTATACCTAAAGATAAAAAAATTTATGTATTAAAAAAATCATTTTGTAGCTCTGCAAGCATCTTTCCGGTGCACCTGCAAGAGACATTGCTTATTAGGTGTGTAACGAAATAACGATTTAGCAATTCGGACGCGAGGAATACGAGATCGACAGTGAGCTCGTTGCGAATGCGTTCTGCCTTTTGTATCACGTTTAACGCACGTCTAACGTCGACTAAGCTTTCTCAACCACGATTCATACGACACTTGTATTTGTTACAAGCCATAGTCGCAGGCAGCAAGTCACTTAAAGGAGACGCACTTTCTGGGGTGCTTTGTCAACCCGTGACATGCTCACAAATCGTGGTTGATCCCACTGATCGGCCGGTTAGACGCTAAGTCCAATGAGACATAGTCTTACTGAACCGACAACGTAACGAGAAGTCAGGGTGCACATTGCAACGGTCTCCAATACCGAATCGTACCTCGTAATTAGTTGCACGTGTGCCCAATCGAACGCGATAATTATTTTTCGGACTAATCACAATGTCTAGTGCATTTAACACGAAAATTTGAAATAGAAATAAAAATTATACCTAAAGATAAAAAAATTTCTGTATTAAAAAAATTATTTTGTAGCTCTGCAAGCATCTTTCCGGTGCACCTGCAAGAGACATTGCTTATTAGGCGTGTAACGAAATAACGATTTAGCAATTCGGACGCGAGGAATACGGGATCGACAGTGAGCTCGTTGCGAATGCGTTCTGCCTTTTGTATCACGTTTAACACACGTCTAACGTCGACTAAGCTTTCTCAACCACGATTCATACGACACTTGTATTTGTTACAAGTCGCAGGCAGCAAGTCACTTAAAGGAGACGCACTTTTTGGGGTGCTTTGTCAACCCGCGACATGCTCACAAATCGTGGTTGATCCAGCTGATCGGCCGGTTAGTCGCTAAGTCCAATGAGACATGGTCTTACTGAACCGATAACGTGACGAAAAGTCAGAGTGCATATTGCAATAATCTTTAATGCCAAACTGTATTCCATATTTGACACATATGCTCATGCGAACGCAAAAATTATTTTCGATAAGTTGCAGTGTCTTGTGCTTATACCACGAAAAAAATGAAATAAAAATGTAAATATACTGAAAAATAAAGTCTTGTTGCATTATTTAAAAATCTTATTAATTAAACTAATACGTCTGTTACAAATAGATCGAATCAGAAATATTATAAGAATTACCAGATGATAATAAAGTTTATTAAATGTTTTGATTATAAGATCAAGTTCTATTATAACAATTAAAATTTTTATTAGTTCCACCAAAACGTACTCACACAGAAAAAAAAATAGTGTTATATCAACCATTTATTATTCCTTATATAAACGAGAAATGTGAGCGAGAAATAAAATATTTTTGGAAGAATTTATAAACAGACATAAATTTCTTACATAAAGAAAAAATATTTTTTATTTAAGCAAATTATGTTTGTTTAAGTTTGTAAATTTTTCCAAGAAAATTTTATATTCTTTCTTACACTGCAAAAATAATGAGATTGTATTAATAAAGCTTGTATAATTGAGTACTTCTTGTAAATCCAGAAGTAGAATATTTGCTTCTATTTTGTTCATTTTGATTATGGGATTATTTTTAAATATTAGACTTTAATTTATGCCTGTATGAAATTAATACAATTTATCGCTTCCTTTATTAAAGTATAAACAATTTTTATTCTTTATATTTAAATCAATTTTAATCCTTTACAAAAATTTAATATTAGTTGTACGTTTTTGTTTAAATACTAATGTATTCTAGGAATATAAATAACCTGTCTGTTAGAATTTGTATATTGCAAAGCATAAATCTGTTGTGGATATTTCATGTATTCACTAACGTGAGTTCCAGATAAAATAGGCAAACAAATTTTTAATATTATATTTCTTTAAAATATCTACACTGTAATATATATACTAAAGTTTTATATTTTTTTCAATTTGTCATTAGTCATTTTTGTACATACATAACTTTTATTTATTAAATTATTATTATTTATGAAACATGATACAAATTTGGATGTAGTATTATGTCCTGAAGTAATTATTATTCACGAAATAATTTTAATTTATGTTGCTACGTAATTTTACTTTATCCAATTAAAATTATGTCATTACATAATAATACTGTAAATTATTATTATGTCCCGCCATAATTTTAATTTATGGAATTAATTATTTTTATGTTACGATAATTTTGTTATGTCTGGTGTGAATCCCCGGACATAACAATAAATGGAATCATTATTAGTCATAACATAATTTTAATTTATCTAATTAAAGTTATATATTGACAGAATTATTTTTATGGGCGCAATACAAATTATGAACTCTTGTTATGTCTGTACATAATAATAATTTCATGAATTAAAATAATTGCCGCGACATAATACAAGTACGGAATTAATTTTATGTCGATTTTAATTCATGAAATTATTATTACGTTGCGACATAATTTTATTTTTTCAAATTATTATTATGCCTTGACATAATTTTAATTCATCAAATTATTATGTCGCGGCATAATAAAAGTGAATTAAAATTATGTCAAGGCATAATATTAATTCATCGAATTAAAATTATGTTGCAAAGTAATAATAAATCCATAAATTATAATAATACGTTGACATAGAAATAATTCCTTATTTTTATTATATTGCATCCATAATTTTAATTCGTGAAATTATTATTATGCCCGAACATAATTTTATGTATTTAAACTTATAACTTTTTAAGACAATTTTTTTAAACATTTTTATTAAAGCTTCTTTTATTATTAAAAAGTAAAATGACTTGCTATATTTCAGTTTTGTTATCTCATTTATAAATTTTTTTATCACTCACCGATCGATGCGCGACAGTGGAGTTATCAGACATGTTGCTACGATGAATCTGTAACATATAAATACAAGATCCTTATTAAAGTGGCTCTCAAAATAATCAACGATTCAAAGGAATCTTACATGCATAGAATTTTTTTATTGCTTTTAAATTAAAATATTATAATTATATATTTTCAAAAAGAATAATTTCATAAAAATAAATTTATAAAGTTTTATATTAAAATATTTATTTCTGTAATTATTATTTTTAAAAATGTGAAATAAAATGACTACAAAAATGGAAACAAGCAATTAATTTTATGTACGTAAGTACTAATGCTTACCGCAAAGTTACTTCACCGAGGCCCGATATCATCCTTTCCTTGTTAGTCTGATTTATTTCTAAGTGCCAGATCTTTTTTTCAGATTTTATTCCCACGATGTGCAATAATAGAATTGTAGTACATACGAAACTATATGATCTGTAATACAAAAAAGTATTTAAATAGAAATAATATTGAAAAAAAATATACGGAAAAATTATGTTTGCAAACAAGTTTTGATTTTTATTTATAATTTCGACAGATGTGTAACAAAAGTATAAAGTTTTAATGAAAATAAATTACTGAAATACAAGAATCATGCGCTATGTCGCAAACGAGTATCGAATCTATGTTTTATGCAATAATTAGGTGTTGTTTAAAAATAAATGCATGATTAATGTAAACTTCGCTTACTAATTAAATGAATCGTAACGCCACTCGTTCCTGAGTTAATCCTTTCTGCATACGCCGCGTTCTGCAAATAAAAAGTAAATACAATTAAGATGATTCGAAATGGTTTCATCTCTCGCGCGGACAACTTCATAGCGACGCCGCAGCTGTGACGTAGTAACGCTACACATTCCGCTTTCAACTTCACATTTGTGCACTGGTCCGCGTCTCAAGCAACAATTATACGTTGTCTTTTATGACGATTATTATTTTGTATTATACGTTAGAAGCATATTAATATTATAAGCTCGACATCTGCGCGCGTTACTTGCAATTCGATAATATATTATGTATAACGTCGTTGTCAACAGGTAGTACGATACACGTACCTTCGACCGAGTAATTATCGCGAAATACGCCTTTGTACGAATCATCGGTATGAGTACAGAATTTTTATTACGCGATGGTTAAACTGGCATTAGATATTGATGCAGGAGTGAAATTGATTTCGTTTACCTGTTAAATGAGTTGCGACACCGCTCGTTTCTGTTCCGATCTGCCCTGCATGTGTCCACCGCGTTCTGTAAATGAAACAGAGAAATGGAATCAAGATGGCGCAAACGGCTTCGTCCTTCGTCTCACGCGCGGTTAACTTCATACCGACGCCAAGCATCCCGCTCTTAACTTCACATTGATGCATTGTCCGCGTATTTTGCGACAACTAATAAACGTTGTCTCTTATGACGTTGGTATCGCTATTTCACATGTCACACGTTAGAAGCGTAAAAGATTAACATTAAAGGATGTTGAAAGATAGATATCCGCGTGCATTTTACTTCGATATTACGATCGTCGCGTTGCCAATTAATTATTCGCGCAATACACTCTATTGATAGATTAATCACTATGACGTAGGCGTTTTCATGGATCGCCAATGCATGAGCATCGATCTATCTGCAATACTCGTTTCGCTTACCTGTTATATTAAACAAGTCACGACGCCACTCGCTCCGGTTCCGATCCGTCATCCCCCGCGTCCGCCGCTTTGCCCAGAATCAGACACGTAAATGCGAATCAAGATGGCGAGCCGGCTTCGGATCGTTTCCCGCGCAATTAATTTTACGCACCAAGATCGACGCCGCGCTACATATCTCGCTTTTAATTTCGATTAGAATAGGTGTATTGTTGATAGATATCCACGCGCTTTACTAGCAATACACGTTTTCTTTGCGTTGCCAGTGACCCGCGCGCTCTGCGATCGACCAAAATGCAATTACGAGAGATACGCGTTTTCATGAATTATCGATACGCGAACATTGAATCTATATATATATATATATATATAGTAAGCGCTGATATTAGTTTGGCTGTAAATATTAATACTAGGTCAATATAAGTTTCGCTCACTTATTAAACGAGTTGTAATGGCATCTTTTTTCTAGAGCTGATCCGCCCCGCGTTTGTCCCGCGTCCGCCATCTTCTGCGAAATGTGAATCGAGTAAAGTTGGCGAGAATAAGCGATTTCGTTTCCCGCGTGAGGCAACTTCACGCGTCAAGATCGACACTACACGTATCCCGCGCTTAATTTGACATTTATTTTTTGCATTACGATGCAAATTGTAATTATTTTATGTTTAAAACATGTTTCAGATTATAATTACTTATAAAGAACAATAAAAATATGTATAAGTTAATTAAAATATGAGTCACAAATTAACTCCTTGTATGTACGACATCGATCGATTCAATTAATCATTTTTGGAAATTATTCGACTTTCGAGGCGTTATTGTGCCATATGTTCTGGGTGCAGCTTATTGTCAGTGTCAATAGGCTTGTTTTCTATACCTGCACTAAACTGCACTAGAACGTTCCTTCTTGCTTTCATTAACTTTCAAATATATATCTATTTCATTTTAAGTGCACACTAATTCAGGGAGTTCAGGAACAGAAAACAAACGGAATGTATTCTGTGCACTGTGCACTTGTATTATAGTGTATTGTGGCATCTGTGGCATGGCGTCGTGTTCTGTTATCGTTCCGTGTTTTATCTCTTTTGACAGATCTATAAATTGTATTTAAACAAATAGAAATATGAAGAAAGAAAAGACGGTTGATAACAGCCGTCCCTATAAATTAGGTAAGAGAAACAAACGCATCTTCAGTTTTAACCATCTACTCCGGTTATGTTTTTATGTTAACAAATTTTTCTAGTTTCAATATTTATTGGAATTTTATTTGTTTATTTTATATTTTTAATTACGGTTATATAACAGAAAATAATGCGTATAATCTCAAGTGTGTTTTGTAGGATAAATAAAAATTTCACTTTTGAGGTTATGTTGTTCCACAAGTTTGTGTTTGTATATTAATTAGACAAGTTGCATGTTATTATATTAACGAAAGTAATTAATGCATTTTAAAACAATTGTATAATTACAGCTCATCAAATATTAAGCTTAACGGGAATAAGCTTTCAAAGGAAAAGCATAATTGGTTTTGTCGAGTTGACGATTATACCTTTGCGAGACACCCTAAGACTGGTGAAGCTCAACGCCAAACAATGCAGAATATATAGAGTGTGTTTAAATGACACTTATGAAGCACCTTTCCAGTATTTTGATCCTTTTCTGGATATTTGCCAAGGGGATAGTAAACAGTAAGCGAATTTCTTATACATAACTTAATAGACTTGTTCTTTCTAGTTAAACTATTTGTATGGCTCATCTTTTCTCCATAACTTTTTTCATTGGAGAGAAAAAGAGAAAACTTGACTTGTGCAAGTTTAGCTAAAAAAAGGACATATAATAACATTTGAGGATATTAATCAACCAATTATCAATCTCTTGTAGACGATCCTTGGAATTTTTCTCAAATATGCACCTAGCGGCAGCTCAGAAAGTTGATTCCGACAATAATGCTGGCGAATTAGTAGTTCAAATACCACCAGATGCAGTACACTTGGTCGCAGAAGGCAAAGGATTAAGGATTAGCATCGAATTTTCCTTGGAGCAGCCACAAGGAGGAGTGCATTTTGTAGTACCAAATTGTGAAGGAACTCTAGCTGAAGTAATTAGTCTATTGTAACCAATCTTTACGAACCTTCAAGATTGCAATACTTTGATTTATCTATGATTCAATAAGATTAAGTACAGATTATATTTTATGAGTTTCTAAATTTTTAGATTTTAGCTAACATGTTAATAATTTTCTATCTTTTTTCACACACGTAGAGAACTAATTAGTTCTAGTAAATACTTCTTATACCAATTTTAGTTTTATAATTTTAAAACCATATACAATAATAACTTCTAATTTTTAGTGTAATATTTTTTATTCAAATTGTTTTCTATACTATTATCTTTTTTAGAGAGGTGCCCATATGTATACGTATAGCTATGAAAATTCATCTAGATTGTGGTTTCCATGCATGGATAGTTTTGCTGAACCGTGTACTTGGAAATTGGAATTTACCGTTGATGATGCGATGACAGCAATTTCCTGTGGAGATTTGGTTGAAGTGGTCTACACACCTGACATGCGTAGAAAAACATTTCACTATGTGCTTAACACTCCTGCGTGCGCCCCAAACATTGCTTTGGCAGTCGGGTAAATAAATAAATAAAAGCATTTAATAATTTTGATATAATATAATACAAATTTCTTTTTCTATAGACCTTTTGAAATTTTTGTGGACCCCTACATGCATGAAGTGACTCATTTCTGTCTGCCTCAACTTTTACCATCACTGAAAGTGTCTGCAAAATACATGCACGAAGCATTCGAATTTTATGAGGAAACTTTGTCAAATCGATACCCGTATTCTTGTTACAAGCAGGTCTTTGTTGATGAGATAGATGAAGACATTAACGCCTATGCTACTATGAGCATCTTAAAGTAAAACTAATTTCTTTTGTTTTACATATAATTAAGATCTGTCACTATATTTACTGATGATTTATTTACTTTCAGCACGAATTTACTGCATTCTACTGCAATTATAGATCAAGTATACATTACTAAGAAAGCAATGGCGCAAGCGATTGCAGAACAATTTTTTGGATGTTTCATATCCATGCAAAATTGGTCAGATACATGGTTACCTAAGGGTATTTCCACTTATTTAACAGGACTCTATGCGAAGAAATGCTTTGGAAATAACGAATACAGAGAATGGATTCAGTCTGTAAGTACCTATGAATTGCAATGTGTGCTTACATATTGTTTTCTTAGTTATTTTTATTAGCTATTTTAGTTGTCAAATTATTTAATTTTATATTATGACATAATTTTCATAGGAATTACAAGCTGTCGTGAAATATGAAGAACAATTTGGTGGTATAATACTAGATCCATCTCAAGCACCAGCGCCATTACCCATTGCGGCTAATACTCCAGCGCCGGCTCCTCGAGCTCCCGATCCCGGATTTTATTTTCCTATTAAAAATTTGCATACCATGTCTCCAAAATACATTGAGGTTCTTCGTAAGAAAGCGCATCTAATCATGAGAATGCTGGAACATAGGATCGGCCAAGAATTATTGCTTCAAGTAAATATATTTTTTACGTTTTTTTTTTCATTCTTTAAATAGAATAGTGAATTGAGCTGTTAAATATATATTTAATTTTTTAGGTATTCAATAAACAATTGTCTCTGGCAGCTAATGCTGCGCAGCAAAAAATTGAATCTGGCCTGTGGTCGCATATGTTAATTAGTACAAATGTATTTGCTAAGGCGATCTTTACTGTAACAGGGAAAGATATGTCAGTATTTATAGATCAATGGGTGAGAACGGGAGGACATGCGAAATTCAGCCTAAGTTTCATATTTAATAGAAAAAGGTGATTTTCTTTTAAGTTTAATTGCGCATCTATATTATTCTTTATTAATATAAAATTTGAAATGACATACATATACGTACTTTATAGAAATACAGTAGAATTAGAAATTAGGCAAGACACTACGCATCAAAGAGGAATTAGGAAATATGTAGGTCCGTTAGTAGTCAATATTCAAGAATTGGACGGTACTTTCAAGCACACGTTACAAATTGAAGGTACAATGGCCAGAGCGGATATCACATGCCACAGTAAAAGTCGTAGAAACAAGAAAAAGAAAATTCCTCTGTGTACCGGCGAAGAGGTTGATATGGATCTCTCTGCTATGGAGTAAGATCGCGATTTTTGCAATTGCAAATTTTATACAAGAATTGTAAACATGTATGTTTCATTAGCTAAAAAAAACATTGTTTATATACAGTGATTCTCCAGTATTATGGATTAGACTTGATCCTGAAATGACAATTATGCGCGCTGTGCAAATTGAGCAACCTGATTATCAGTGGCAATATCAATTAAGACACGAGAGAGATGTCACCGCGCAATTAGAAGCGATCGAAGCGTTGCAGCATCATCCGACGCCTGCCACACGATTAGCATTGACTGATACAATTGAGAACGAACATTGTTACTATAAAGTCAGACTTCGCGCTGCTCATTGTTTGACAAAGGTCAGTCATTATTAAATTATCAATTTGTTCAATTTCATTTTACCAATACATGCTCACAGGTGGGAAACGCAATGGTAGCAACATGGTCAGGCCCACCAGCGATGTTGGCTATATTTAGAAAATTATTCGGATCCGCGTCGTGTCGGCGGATTATTAAACAAAACAATTTCACGAATTTTCAGCATTACTTTTTACAAAAGGTTAGTGCGAGTTACAAACTCATACAACATTAGATTCATTAAGTAATATCTTATTTTTTGAATTTTTGTATATCCGTGTGTGCAGACTATACCAGTTGCGATGGCGGGTTTACGCAATAATCATGGAATTTGTCCACCAGAAGTATTATCTTTTCTAATGGATCTTTTCAAGTATAACGATAACAGTAAGAATAGATATTCTGATAATTACTACAGAGCCGCACTAATCGAAGCTCTTGGCGCAACTGTTACACCGGTTATCAGTGTGCAACAAGGGTATAAACATTTGAATTTTATTTATAAATTGTAGATAATATCAATTTGACGTAAAGATAAATTTTTTAATGTATCATTACAGAACGGCTATCACAGCGGAATCTCTATCAATTGACACGAAAGCCATTTTAGAAGAGGTGACAAGAAACTTGAACTTAGAGAAATTATTACCTTGTTACAAATATACTGTTAGCGTAGCTTGTCTAAAAGTTATACGTATCCTTCAAAAGTTCGGACATCTTCCAAGCAATCCTCATCTTTTTAGAGCATATGCAGCATATGGACAATTTATAGGTAATTTTGATTTCATAACAATTCAATAACAATGTCTCTACAGGGTGACCCAGAAAATCTGGCCATACTTTCATGGATTGATAGAGCAAGTGAAACTGAAAAGAAAAGTTTTACCATTTTTTATTATTCGCAATAGGTACTGAAATAAAAATTAGTAAAGTTCGGGACACGTACGTGCGCGGCTTCGCGTGTGTGGCAGTCGGGTGCCAGCGCGCTGGCCGATAGGCAATGACTGCTTCTCTCTCTTTACCGCGCCGCCACCCGCGACTGCCTATAGCTTTACTAATTTTTATCTCGGTAATTATTGCGAATAATGAAAAATGGTAAAGGACTTTTCATCTTAGTTTCACTTTATCAACCCATGAGGGTATGGGCATTTTCAGGATCACCCTGTATATTTTAAATTGCCAAAATTTTTCATGATCAATTAATACTTTCCAGACATTCGAATCGCCGCTTTAGAAGCGTTGGTTGATTTTACTCGCGTGGATGGCAAATGGGAAGACTTAGAGTTTTTATTAGATATGGCAGAAAATGATCCGCATCCTGGTATACGTCATAGACTTGTTCGGCTTATGGTGGAGAATCCCCCATTCGAAAGAGCCCATGAGCATCACTTGGATAAACCCGATCTAGTTGATCGTATATGGAATTTGATTAAGTACGACAACTCTTCAATCTCATCTGTAAATTTCTTATTTTTCTTTTGTGTCAATTAACATATATGATTTTACTTATAGTGGCATGCTGTCGCACGATGCAAAGCTGCGTTGCGATTTGGTAGACTTGTACTACACTTTGTATGGTATGAAAGTTCCATTTTGTCTTCCCGTTGCTGAAATTACGACGATCACAAAGCCCAGGAAAGCCGGCCCGCCAAGTCCAGAACGTGAAGTAAGACTTTGCGTTTGTGTTATATAATAAGCTGTGAAGCTTTTTTTATAACAATGTCTAAATCTTGCATATTCTGCTTAGGTGAAAGCCGCACCGGTGCAACATGTGAGACACGAATCAATCGAAGAAGTTGAGAACTTATCAGTTTCCAACAAGAGGAAATCATCTCCCAGCAAAGATCCTCCAAGTTCTTCAAATCCAGTGGAACACGCGCCAGAACCAAAACGACAAAAAACAACTAATAATGTATGCAAAATAATTTTATTCCTCTTGTTGTCGGTCACAAGTAACACAAGTAAATCAAATTTACTGTTTTTTTAGCAGGACGAACGAGGAACTCCGGTACCTGGTGAAGGGAAAGTAAAATCTGAGTATTATAGCGATAATTCCGCGTCACTGCCTGGTATCATGGGAACTCCTGGTCCTGTAGGTTTCGAGCCTGGAATGTTTAAGAAAGATTCAGAAGATCATAAGCCAAAGGGCGATTCCAGCAATAAGGTATATACATAAAGTTTTTTAAGCAATAGAAAGTATAATGTGTTCATTTTCGTGATGTCAGAATTATAAGATATATTAAACTTGCGATGTACATTTATTATTCTTACAGAATAAAAAGAAAAAGAAGGATAAGAAAAAGCACAAGCACAAACATAAGCACAAACACGATCACAAGCATAATAAGGATAAAGAGAAAAAGGAAAAGGATAAAGGTAAAGATAAGGATAAGGATAAGGATAAGGATAATAAAAGCAAGGACAAAGATTCATCCGTTTTAAAGATGAAAGATGAGACTCTCAGCTCTGCAAGTTCTAGTCAAAGTCCAGAGCCAACTGCTACGAACGAAATCCTTTTTCCTTAGGAGTATTCAGTTATCGGTCTACACAAATTTTTTTATGGCCATCGCTATTTATATATTTTGTATGGCGGTACAATTTAATTTTAAGCGAGAAGCAATAAGATGTAAATCCTCAATTTATTATATATTATATATGTATGTATTTATAAATATTACATTATATGTAACATTTATAAATATATTTTTTATTATAAAAAAATATATTTTTATTATTTTTAATATATTTTTTTTCCACTGGTGGAAGGGCGTTTCACCTTACGGGGGTTCTCATTACTTAAGGCACGGCATTAGCATATCGATTTCCTGTGGGAACAGTTTCAGAAATTTGTCTGGTTCCCGTGCTCTTTCGTATTATGGTATAATGAGAGACGTCATCCGCATAACTTTAAATTGTGCGATTTAATTCGAAGTAGTTGATGTGATCATTCTTCTGTACTAATTGAAATATCAAGCATTCGCTCATGTGACGCGATTACATCTTTTACTGACATAAAAAAAATTTTACAATACATGAAAAAAGATTTTTCAACTTTCTTCAAAATATTTTTGCAATTATACGAGATTCAGAGATCTCGAAATTTTAATAATTATGATTAAATACATACGTCGCGGTTAGCTCAATATGTAGTTTCTCAGTAGTAGGATTTCTAAATCATTATAACATTTACATATTATATATGAAAGAATCATATATTTCTAATGTATTTATTTGAGAGTGTAACAACTAATTAACAGATATAATAATGTAAATTCCAGTCGCGCAAGATTTCCGGATAAAAATTCCAACCGAAAGATCGGCCCGTGAAACTATCGAATTTTCGAAGTCTTAGAACTTTTACAAATCCAGGCAGGGCAATCGGCGTGTTACGAGTTTGCGCTGCTAGCACCCGACTCGTGTAAAGCCCCGTGAAAGCCATTATCGCTTCTCTGGCCTCTCCCGGCGTTCATCGTTCTCTTTCTGTGCGGGTGTACCACTATTTTGGTCCAGCGGGTTAAAGAACTTGACGGTCGGAGAACAAGGGGACGAATCGAATCGTGAGGGCCGTTGGGTGAGGGACGAGCTATATAGTGACAAATACTCTGTTCCGGCTTTTTATCCGCCTACTCGCAATAAAAAGAAACAAAAACCCATTGTTGACCATTCTGTGGGTAGTGGGCTGGCTGGGTGATTCATCAGGGCTCGGACGGGACATGGTGGAAGGAAACACCATGCTCTGTGCACGTGTATTCTAGTGTGTTGTGGGATGGCGTCGTGTTCTGGTATCGTTCCGTGTTTTATTTCTTTTTACAGATCTAAAAGTTGTATTTAAACAAATAGAAATATGAAGAAAGAAAAGACGGTTGATAACAGCCGTCCCTATAAATTAGGTAAGAGAAACAAACGCATCTTCAGTTTTAACCATCTACTCCAGTTATGTTTTTATGTTAAACAAACTTTTCTTGTTTTAATGTTTATTGGAATTTTATTTATTTATTCTATATTTTTAATTACGGTTATCTAACAGAAGATAATGCGTATAATGTCAAATGTGTTTTGTAGGCTAAATAAAAATTGCACTTTTGAGGTTATGTCGTTCTACAAGTTTGTGTTTGTGTTAATTTGACAAGTTGCGTTTTATTATATTGACCAAAGTAATTAATGCATTTTAAAGCAGTTGTGGTATGGTTACAGCTCATCAAATATTAAGCTTAACGGAAATAAGCTTTCAAAAGAAGAGCATAACTGGTTTTGTGGAGTTGACAATTATACCTTTGCGAGATACACTGAGACTGGTGAAGCTCAACGCCAAACAATGCAAAATATATAGAGTGTGTTTAAATGACACTTATGAAGCACCTTTCCAGTATTTTGATCCATTTCTGGATATCTGCCAAGGGGATAGTAAACAGTAAGCGAATCTCTTGTCCATAACTTAATAAACTTGTTTTTTCTAGTTAAACTATTTGTATGGTTTATCTTTTCTCCATAACTTTTTCCATTGGAGAGAAAAAGAGAAAACTTGACTTGTGCAAGTTCAGCTAAAAAAAAGGACATAATAACATTTGAGGATATTAATCAACTAATTATCAATCTCTTCTAGACGATCCTTGGAATTTTTCTCAAATATGCACCTAGCGGCAGCTCAGAAAGTTGATTTTGACAATAATGCTGGCGAATTAATAGTTCAAATACCACCAGATGCAGTACACTTGGTCGCAAAAGGCAGAGGATTAAGGATTAGCATCGAATTTTTCTTGGAGCAGCCACGAGGAGGAGTGCATTTTGTAATACCAAACTGTGAAGGAACTCTAGCTGAAGTAATTAGCATAATATAACCAATCTTTATGAACCTTCAAGATTGCAATACTTTGATTTATCTATGATTCAATAAGATTAAGTACATATTATATTTTGAGTTTCTAAATTTTTAGATTTTAGCTAACATGTTAATAATTTTCTATCTTTTTTCACACACGTAGAGAACTAATTAGTTCTAGTAAATACTTCTTATACCAATTTTAGTTTTATAATTTTAAAACCATATACAATAATAACTTCTAATTTTTAGTGTAATATTTTTTATTTAAATTGTTTTTTATATTATTATCTTTTTTAGAGAGGTGCCCATATGTATACGTATAGCTATGAAAATTCATCTAGATTGTGGTTTCCATGCGTGGATAGTTTTGCTGAACCGTGTACTTGGAAATTGGAATTTACCGTCGATGATGCGATGACTGCAATTTCCTGTGGAGATCTGGTTGAAGTGGTCTACACACCTGACATGTGTAGAAAAACATTTCACTACGTGCTTAACACTCCTGCGTGCGCCCCAAACATTGCTTTGGCAGTTGGGTAATAAATAAGCATTTAATAATTTTGGTATAATATAATACAAATTTTTTTTTTCTATAGACCTTTTGAGATTTTTGTGGACCCCTACATGCATGAAGTGACTCATTTCTGTCTGCCTCAACTTTTACCATCACTGAAAGTGTCTGCAAAATACATGTACGAAGCATTCGAATTTTATGAGGAAATTTTGTCAAATCGATACCCGTATTCTTGTTACAAGCAGGTCTTTGTTGATGAGATAGACGAAGACATTAACGCCTATGCTACAATGAGCATCTTACAGTAAAACTAATTTCTTTTGTTTTACATATAATTAAGATCTGTCACTATATTTACTGATGATTTATTTACTTTCAGCACGAATTTACTGCATTCTACCGCAATTATAGATCAAGTATACATTACTAAGAAAGCAATGGCGCAAGCGATTGCAGAACAATTTTTTGGATGTTTTATATCCATGCAAAATTGGTCAGATACGTGGTTACCTAAGGGTATTTCCACCTATTTAACAGGACTCTATGCGAAGAAATTTTTTGGAAATAATGAATATAGAGAATGGATTCAGTCTGTAAGTACCTATGAATTGCAATGTGTGCTTACATATTGTTTTCTTAGTTATTTCTATTAGCTATTCTAGTTGTCAAGTTATTTAATTTTATATTATGACATAATTTTCATAGGAATTACAAGCTGTTGTGAAATATGAAGAACAATTTGGTGGTATAATACTAGATCCATCTCAAGCACCAGCGCCATTACCCATTGCGGCTAATACTCCAGCGCCGGCTCCTCGAGCTCCCGAACCCGGGTTTTATTTTCCTATTAAAAATTTGCATACCATGTCTCCAAAATACATTGAGGTTCTTCGTAAGAAAGCGCATCTAATCATGAGAATGCTGGAACATAGGATCGGCCAAGAAGTATTGCTTCAAGTAAATATATTTTTTACGTTTTTTTTTATTCTCGAAATAGAATAGTGGATTGAGCTGTTTAATATATATATAATTCTTTAGGTATTCAATAAACAATTGTCTCTGGCAGCTAATGCTGCGCAGCAAAAAATTGAATCTGGCCTGTGGTCGCATATGTTAATTAGTACAAATGTATTTGCTAAGGCGACCTTTACTGTAACGGGGAAAGATATGTCAGTATTTATAGATCAATGGGTGAGAACAGGAGGACATACAAAATTTAGCCTAAGTTTCATATTTAATAGAAAAAGGTGATTTTCTTTTAAGTTTAGTTGCGCATCTATGATATTATTCTTTATTAATATAAAATTTAAAATAACATACATATACGTACTTTATAGAAATACAGTAGAATTAGAAATTAGGCAAGACACTACGCATCAAAGAGGAATTAGGAAATATGTAGGTCCGTTAGTAGTCAATATTCAAGAATTGGACGGTACTTTCAAGCACACGTTACAAATTGAAGGTACAATGGCCAGAGCGGATATCACATGCCACAGTAAAAGTCGTAGAAACAAGAAAAAGAAAATTCCTCTGTGTACCGGCGAAGAGGTTGATATGGATCTCTCTGCTATGGAGTAAGATCGCGATTTTTGCAATTGCAAATTTTATACAAGAATTGTAAACATGTATGTTTCATTAGCTAAAAAAAACATTGTTTATATACAGTGATTCTCCAGTATTATGGATTAGACTTGATCCTGAAATGACAATTATGCGCGCTGTGCAAATTGAGCAACCTGATTATCAGTGGCAATATCAATTAAGACACGAGAGAGATGTCACCGCGCAATTAGAAGCGATCGAAGCGTTGCAGCATCATCCGACGCCTGCCACACGATTAGCATTGACTGATACAATTGAGAACGAACATTGTTACTATAAAGTCAGACTTCGCGCTGCTCATTGTTTGACAAAGGTCAGTCATTATTAAATTATCAATTTGTTCAATTTCATTTTACCAATACATGCTTACAGGTGGGAAACGCAATGGTAGCAACATGGTCAGGCCCACCAGCGATGTTGGCTATATTTAGAAAATTATTCGGATCCGCGTCGTGTCGGCGGATTATTAAACAAAACAATTTCACGAATTTTCAGCATTACTTTTTACAAACGGTTAGTGCGAGTTACAAACTCATACAACATTAGATTCATTAAGTAATATCTTATTTTTTGAATTTTTGTATATCCGTGTGTGCAGACTATACCAGTTGCGATGGCGGGTTTACGCAATAATCATGGAATTTGTCCACCAGAAGTACTATCTTTTCTAATGGATCTTTTCAAGTATAACGATAACAGTAAGAATAGATATTCTGATAATTACTACAGAGCCGCACTAATCGAAGCTCTTGGCGCAACTGTTACACCGGTTATCAGTGTGCAACAAGGGTATAAACATTTGAATTTTATTTATAAATTGTAGATAATATAAATTTGACATAAAGATAAATTTCTTAATGTACTATTACAGAACGGCTATCACAGCGGAATTTTTATCGATTGACACGAAAGCCATTTTAGAAGAGGTGACAAGAAACTTGAACTTAGAGAAATTATTACCTTGCTACAAATATACCGTTAGCGTAGCTTGTCTAAAAGTTATACGTATCCTTCAAAAGTTCGGACATCTGCCAAGCAATCCTCATCTTTTCAGGGCATATGCAGCATATGGACAATTTGAAGGTAATTTTGATTTTATAACAATTCAATAACAATGTATCTATATTTTGAATTGCCAAAATTCTTCATGATCAATTAATACTTTCCAGACATTCGAATCGCCGCTTTAGAAGCGTTGGTTGATTTTACTCGCGTGGATGGTAAATGGGAGGACCTAGAGTTCTTATTAGATATGGCAGAAAATGATCCGCATCCCGGTATACGTCATAGACTTGTACGGCTTATGGTGGAGAATCCACCGTTCGAAAGAGCCCATGAGCATCACTTGGATAAACCCGATCTAGTTGATCGTATATGGAATTTGATTAAGTACGACAATTCTTCAATCTCATCTGTAAATTTCTTATTTTTCTTTTGTGTCAATTAACGTATATGATTTTACTTATAGTGGCATGCTGTCGCACGATGCAAAGCTGCGTTGCGATTTGGTAGACTTGTACTACACTTTGTATGGTATGAAAGTTCCATTTTGTCTTCCCGTTGCTGAAATTACGACGATCACAAAGCCCAGGAAAGCCGGCCCGCCAAGTTCAGAACGTGAAGTAAGACTTTGCATAACGTTTGTATTATATAATAAGCTGTGAAACTTTTTTTTATAACAATGTCTAAATCTTGCATATTCTGCTTAGGTGAAAACCGCACCGATGCAACATGTGAGACACGAATCAATCGAAGAAGTTGAGAACTTATCAGTTTCCAACAAGAGGAAAACATCTCCCAGCAAAGATCCTCCAAGTTCATCAAATCAAGTGGAACACGCGCCAGAACCAAAACGACAAAAAACAACTAATAATGTATGCAAAATAATTTTATTCCTCTTGTTGTCGGTCACAAGTAACACAAGTAAATCATATTTACTATTTTTTTAGCAGGACGAACGAAGAACTCCGGTACCTGGTGAAGAGAAAGTAAAATCTGAGTATTATAGCGATAATTCCGCGTCACTGCCTGGTATCATGGGAACTCCTGGTCCTGTAGGATTCGAGCCTGGAATGTTTAGGAAAGATTCAAAAGATCATAAGCCAAAAGGCGATTCCAGCAATAAGGTATATACATAAAGTTTTTTAAGCAATAGAAAGTATAATATGTTCATTTTCGTGATGTAAAAATTATAAGATATATTAAACTTGTGATGTACATTTATTATTCTTACAGAATAAAAAGAAAAAGAAGGATAAGAAAAAGCACAAGCACAAACATAAGCACAAACACGATTACAAACATAATAAGGATAAGAAGAAAAAGGAAAATGATAAAGGTAAAGATAAGGATAAGGATAAGGATAATAAAAGCAAGGACAAAGATTCATCCGTTTTAAAGATGAAAGATGAGACTCTCAGCTCTGCAAGTTCTAGTCAAAGTCCAGAGCCAACCGCCACGAACGAAATCCTTTTTCCTTAGGAGCGTTCAGTTATCGGTGTACATAAATTTTTTTATGACCATGGCTATTTATATATTTTGTATGGCTGTACAATTTAATTGTAAGCGAAAAGCAATAAGATGTAAATCCTCAATTTATTATATATTATATTTGTATGTATTTATAAATATTACGTTATATGTAACATTTATAAATATATTTTTTATTATAAATTAAATGTATAAATTTTAGATATAATATGTATATAATAATAAAAATAACAATATTAATAAACGTATTTTATTATATTACATATATAAAATCAATTGTATTTATACATCGCAATTATTATACGCGATAATAAAGATTGAATAATTTTTTATCATCTTTTTTCATATAATAGTTCGTCTTTATTATTAATGCAAGCGTAGATGATTATAAATTCCGAACGAATGACGTTACTAATTTGTTCGAGATCTTTTTATTAGTGCTTACGAAGGAGGTTGAGGGGAAGGGATATTTCCCCACTCAGGTATATTTTCGTTCGAGGTTCGTTACCAACAGCAGAGACGCGCTCATATTTGAATAGCCGTTGCGCGCTTGCTAGGATGGCGTCCGAGGCGTTGCGGCAATTTCGAAGGGACTAGCAAGTTTTGAAAATTTTCGCAACGACCGAGATAATGGCAGATAATCAGCAGAGCCGATTCGAGAAATCACTCGGGCTGCTGACTACCCGTTTCGTGTCCCTTCTCCAGAAGGCGAAGGATGGCGTGCTGGATTTGAAAGTCGTGAGTATTCCGGAGTTCGCAAGGGCACCGAAAAAGTTAACCTGTATTAGGTTAAGTGACTGCGGTCACACACGTCATATTCCGGTTGCGGGAATTTTGAAAGAATCCCCTCGCGCGGCGAGGGGACCGTGTCCGTATGCCCGGACGTTTCCAGGCGCCGCGTACGTGATCGTGCTTGTTGCTAGAGGACCGCGTTCCGGTTCTCGACGCGGCCGATGCGCCGATGGCTCTATAACGCCGTAACACGCGATGCTACCTTAACCTATAAGAGTTTTGTGCCTCTCGGCGGGGCGCTTCCGCTAGACTGACGAAGTTTGCTGTTTTTATACTTACGAACGTTGTAGGCCGCGGATCTTCTGGAGGTACGACAGAAACGACGTATTTATGACATTACGAATGTCCTCGAAGGTATCGGCCTCATAGAGAAGAAGAGCAAGAACAGTATCCAATGGAAGTATGTGCCATTACTTTGTTTTCATTACAATTGACCTCTTTCTTTTAACTGAAATTCTTGCACTATTCATATTTCCCCCTTTTTCTTTTCACATTGAAGAGAAAAAGAGAAAAGATGAAATATGCAAAGGAGTTCAATTAAAAAGGCTCAATATCACTGTCTCTCTCTATTGGGACGTGTGTTATTACTTTACGGATTTGTGTGCGAAGGGGTGCTGGACCTGGCTGCAACACTCAGGAGGTTGGCGAGAAGCTGACGGACCTGAAGGAAGAGATCAGCAAACTGGAGGCTCACGAACAGTTGCTGGATACTCATACCCGATGGATACAACAGAGTATAAAGAACATAGAGGATGATACCGTAAATAGAAAATATGCGTACGTTACGTACGAAGATGTGAAGGAAAACTTTACGGATGAGTTTGTACTTGGAATACAAGGCCCTCCAGACACAAAGCTATCTGTACCAAATGTTTTGAAGGTATTCAAAGAGTATCTTTGTTTCAATGTATTGTAACTAAAGTAATGGAGTAAATCAGAGCTTTCAAACTGGCTTTGTCAGAATTGCAATTTTTATAAGAAGAAATTGGAAGCTTCTCCCATTCTGAAGTACTGATCTTTTAATTTGTTTATTGTTATTTGGATGTTTTTGTCATCCAGTGATGCGACATAGGGAATAAATCTGGGAATCTAATCTAAATCTTTGACTTGTCTGTTCTAATAGCATGAGCTATCCAGTGTTCCATATTCAGAAAATATTTAATACAGATTATATTGATATATGTTAATGTTAATGTGTTTTTTCTTTTTTTACACATTTGACAGACTGTCATACAAGATGATACAGTGATAAATTACAACATGACCCTGAAAAGTAACATGGGAGAGGTTAAAGTGTACATGGTTCAACCCGAACTAGCCAAAACTTATGATAATAAAGTATTAGAAATGAGATTACAAGAAGAAGCAAAAGGTATAAAGCGCGGAAACGAGGAAGCTGAGAAGAAAGAGGACGAGGTTCCTGTCAAACCAAAGAGAAAAGTTGGCAGGTAGGTTGAAAAAAATTGATAAAAGATAAAATCTCTTTGTATGCTCTAATCGCATCAGGAATAATGAAATAATATTTCTGATCTGCACAGAGCAAATAGTACAATTGCTAATTGCCAATTGATTTTGTAAAGGGGATGAATAGTTGTTAAGCTTGAACTATTCATTTGATACAAAATGTACACTTTTATATGTCACGTCTGTTTTTTAAGATTACAATTATATTGGAATACATCAAATTTAACACCATCATTCTTTTAACATTAGACCACCAAGAAATAGCACTAAACTAGATCCGGTATTAACTGAAGACCTAGATGACGAAGATGAAGATTCAGAATTAATAGAAGCTAAAATAGTCTTGCGTGATGTATGCACCACAGGTAAATGTATTTTATTTTCATTTGTGTGTATTTCTTATATATTTGCAGCTCACTCGCGCCACATATTGCAATGTTTTTTAAAACACATTTTTATAGAATTATTTTTAATTACAGATATTGCCCAAAGAGATTTGGAGTTTCTCGATCAATTTTATGCTGACTGTAAGTTGAATGATAAGTATATATTCATAGTTCAATCTTATATTCAAAATTGTCTTAAATATAAGACTTGAGATTCTATACAGTTATTTTCTTTGCTAAATGGAATCTTAACAACTGCTCTGTAATCATCTATCAGACAATCTTCTAAATATAAGATTAAATTGTAAATATCAATCTTATACTTTATTTACACATACTTAACAGCCAAGCTAATACATGAATTTTATTTGCAGTTTGCGGACCATTAATGAGATTAAGTCCACCTCCTGGAGAAAAAGATTACCATTTCAATCTTAGTGAGAACGAGGGTGTTTGTGATTTATTCGACATTACGACGCAATAAGTGTCGAATTGATGTAGCTTCGATTTTTTCAAAATGACTGTGCCAACAGCATGTAACAGTGAACGAAAAAATCCGAAATCATTTAAGGAGAATTTGTGCATATAATTTTAGCGAAATTAATGAATCACAATCATTGAGAGAGTATACAATATATTTTTACTATTAAAAGTATGAGAAAGTAGTACGAGGCATCTACAAAAGTAAATGACCTACTGTGAAGTTATCTGCAACCTGCTTTGGCCGCTTTATTTTGTACATTGCTGAGAGTAATTTGAAGTTTTAATGGCATCTTTTATTAGAATCTATTAGAAATCCTTGTAGCTTTTAAGTTGGCTCAATTAAAGCTTGCTTCATGAATATGATTAGGCGAAAATAATTGTTGAAATTTTTTTGTGAAGGAAAAATTTGATGAATGTATATATACATATAATTAACTATATTCAAATGGAATATAGTTCTTTATGTATCGCAATATTATGAAACAAGCTTTTGAATTGGATTTTTGTAAGAACTTACGTGCACATGTCCCTGACGTATTCCACAAAATACTGTAACATGATTAGCATGAATGTATATTACGTACATGTATGCGCAAATTCAATGTTTTTTTTTAAATATTTTATGAATTATATGTACTCGATCTTTACTACTAGAGCATATACATCTGCTTATATTTATGTACTGTACAGTGTATCTTCTTTAACGCGTAACACGCAAGATCATCAAGTCAATTGTATTTCTTAATACGTCTCATATACATATATATATATATATATATATACACGCATATATATCTCATGTCTTATTATATTATCTGAATATACGACTACAGAAACTCGAAATTTCGTTTTCTGTGACGTCATACATTCACGTGTGTACTGCCATAGATATCAGCATTATCGACTCCCCTCGGGCTCTCTACGTTACCAGAGAGAGGTGCGCAGCAGACGAAAAGGGATTGTGCAACGCGATTGATTCAACGAAAAAGCGCGCCCGTATCGGCAGATGACGCATACCAAGGACAGATAAGAATGGCACGACCGATTTCGTCATCACGTCAGCACGTGTTCCGTCAACGTTGGCGGGGGCACTCGGCTGCGGTCAGTCGTCCGCGTCAGTCCGCGTCACGTCGCGAGCGAGAAAGCCGGAGAGAGCTGCGCGGGATCCCCAGATGCAACGGTCAGTCACATCCGGCGACGCATACGGCCGCAGCCTATCAAAGTTGAAGCAAGCAGCAACGAACCACGATTCTCCAAGGACTGCCGCTCGGTGCGCGACTCCGGTGCCCCTAAATCTATTCCTCGTAACGCGACGGAAGGTAATGGACTCGTGCGAACCCCCCATGGGGCGACACGCGACAACCGTGACGTAATGCATCACAAAAATTGCGAAACTCGCGCGTCATATCGAGCTTTGAAAGTGAGAATCGATCTTTTATCGATTTATAGCGCGTATAGGTGAAGAAGTGATAGCACGATTTCGACAGAGCTCCGATTAACTTATCAAGCAATATCAACAATTCTAAGCAACACAGTTAGATTTAAAATACGTTTAAAAAAAAACGTTAAAGGTCAATTTTAAACGTTTAAGCTAAAAAAAATTAATGTTTACAGTTTGATACATTTTTCTTGTTTCTAAATTAGTTAATAAGCTTTATAAAAATAATGTTTTATAAATGTACGTCTATCTTGAAGTTTTTCTTCACTAGTTTAAAATGCTGTTTTTACACGAGACATTTTGACAGTTTAAATAAACGTTAAAAATATAGATATTAAAAACGTATAAACGTTTTCATACATCACAAAATGTTTTAAATGTAAATGCTTTGCTTGGGAACATACACGAAGCGAATAGACTTCATTAATTCCTTTTTTGTTACATAGAAGAGTAGATTAGAGATTAGAAATGATAAATTATACATATATATAGTTGGGAGTTTTGCTGTAACAATTGAACTGCCGGCTATGAACTGAATTGTATCGATTAATTAAGTTAATGAATTTGATAGAAGATTTGATAAACAACAGTGCATCTTTCTTTGTTTTTAAATTTATAATAATGATAAGGCTTGCTATTCTTCAGAATAATTTTGATAATTTTTTTACTATTTTTAAAGTCGCGATATTTCTTATTAAAGTGCATTTAAATTACTCAGCATGTAATTTTAGCGCGTTGTTCAAAAGTCAATTTTTTTCCGCATGATTTGGTTTGACACACCGAGCAATTAAAGTACACAGTACAAAGGTCAATGCTCTTATAGAACTTCATGTGATCGCTGATAACTGGAATAAATGTAGCAATACACGTGACATTATTGCACTGTAAATATGTATATTTATTTATAAAACATAATAAAATGAATTTTGGAAACTATAAATGACTTAAATTAATTAATCGATAATTATTTATATCAACGACTAAATGTATCTTTCGATCATCTCTTCATCTACAAGACCCATAGGTCACTTAAAACGTCATGTTCTGTAAGCGTACAATGTATTATTTAATATTAAATAATATTCCTGAAATATTAATTAATATTAATAAAAAGTGGTTATATGTCTACTCTTGATAATATTATATTTATAATATATTAGAAATAAATAATATTATTTATTTCAACATATTAAATTATCAGGATTATAGCTTTTAAATGTAATAATTATTATAAAGTTTATAAATATTTTATACATAATAGTTCACATTAATTTTTTAACAAAAATAATATTCGCAGAACATTTATTATTGAAATAATATACCACGAATAATATATGAAGCGGACATATAACTAATACAATATTTCTATAATATTTAAAAAAATATTCTCAGAATTATTTTAATATTTTAATTTTTAATAATATTCGTATAATATTCTAGGAATATTGTAACGTTTATATTACGAGATGAAAGCTTGTCTAAAATAATAATAATGTTTGCAAATATTCTTATCTATGTTGCAGCCAAGGCACTGAAAATGCGCATCATATTTGTAAAATTCCGCGAGATCTCGCAAAAGTACCCAATTGTACGAGGCATGGCGTCCTACTTAATGATATGGCCAGCCGCAAACCTGTTGCAACAGAAGATAAAAGGCAACGAAGAGTTTAACTACGGGGAGGCTGTGCGATTCAGTCTGTATGGTAGTCTTTATGTAGCGCCCACGTTGTACTGCTGGCTGAAATGCGCGTCTCACTTCTGGCCGAAAGCGGATTTGAAGTCTGCGATCACTAAGGTACGGTGTACGGAAATTGAGTAATTCATATTACTCGATTTGCGTCCCATGACAAATTGATTTATTCATACAAGTAAAAAATAGCTCTATGAAAATTAACTAATGACGAAATAACTGATTGCAGGCTCTGGTTGAACAAGTTACGTACAGTCCCGCAGCTATGTGTTCCTTCTTCTTTGGCATGAGCCTTCTTGAATTAAAGCCAGTTTCGGAATGCATCGACGAGGTCAAAATTAAGTTTTGGCCAACATACAAGGTATTATATCCTCGATAGATATGCTCTCAGGTCCGAGATTAGGTGGATTAATGAGAAATTATTTTGTTTTTTAGATTGCCATTTGTGTATGGCCAATTCTACAAACCATCAATTTCATTCTAATCCCAGAGCGAAATCGCGTTGTATACGTGAGCGTGTGCAGTTTGGTCTGGACGTGTTTCCTTGCATACATGAAATCCCTCGAAACTAAGCAGAAGCAAATGGAGCTGGTAAATAATGTTAATCCCAAGATGATATCGGAGACTAAAGCGCAAACCAACGAGAAAGCCAGTCATATGCAAATTTCTTTATTACGATGAAAGTTTTAGGAAATTAACTTGTTAAATTAAATTATTTGTATATAGGATTTGCAATTGGAAACTATATTTATATTTTATACCGTATGACACGATTGACGTATTATCTGTGATATTCACAGTACAAAAGTATTATCTACTACTCTTGAAGGAATATGTTAGTATAATATTGCAATAATATAATATTAAGAAAAAAATGTGAAAGTACATCTATATCTTTTTAAGTAAAAATAACATAATAATTGACAATAATATATTTGGCAAACAAATTGTAAATAATAATATTGAAAATACAGAATAAAATTTGAGAAGAAATTCATCGAATAATATCGAATTTTATGTATTTCCTTAAAACAGTTTTTATTACTTTTGTTACAATAGAAATTACAAAAATACTAGCAATGATATATCATTAAAAAGTTGATGAAAATAATTTTTTCTTAAATGAAGACTTAAATCTTAGCCAAGAATTGAGAAAGATTTGAATCCTATTTATATAGAAAAAATTAGTATCAAATTATTGTTTCTTATATATGATAAGTAAGAATATGAAATCTTGAAAGAATTTATAATCTTAAATAGACAATTTGCTTACATAAAGTAAATTTTTTTGTTAAAAGCTTTTTTATAAACTGAATAATTATAATTATGACACTATAAAACAAACATTGTAGTTCTTATAGGTGAACTGTTATTTTAACATTACACATTATATACAAAATTTAAATACCAAATAAACGGATTATAACGGAATTTTATGTAGAAACGGAAAAGAGAGTATAATGTAAGTAAATATTAACATGTTGGAAATACATATATTTATAATATATTTCTATTCTTTGTAATCTGCATTTGCTATTTACGTTGTTGCCGTGATAAATTGAGTATTTGTCTTCACATTAATATTTAGACAAAGTTTGATAAAACATCGCTGAAACATATAATTTTGCATACAAAAAGTTCATTAATATTTAAATATAATTACACATTTATTTGCAAAACAATTATAAATCAAATATCAAATCGAAAATATATACATCTTTCATTAATTCTTATATTGTAGAATACATATTTCAAATCCAATAAACCTAGATAACTTGCGAAAATAAAAATATTAAACATTAAAAATATCAATTGTATATTATTTCTAACTATCATGTAACTGTTGGGAATGATGTTCAATTTTGTTTGCATTTCTAATGCAAGCGAAATCATTAATAATATGATGCTGATTGCATTTAACGTCGCACATGAAATTTGTGCAAAATATTGTACAAAAGATCGTACAGCATTTCTTCCAGTATACGAATATTTCCTACAAAGTACCAAAAATAGATCACGTTGCAGTGCCAAACTTTGTGCATCAAAAATTGGCACATTAAGTACTTATCATTTATAAACATACATACATTATTTAAAAAAGTTTAAATTGTTCAAAATATGAAAAGAAATATATTTCATATACATCTATTAAATTTTACATACACAAAATTTAAGGGAAATCGTATGTCTCTCTTGTCACTTATATTGAAGCTCATCAAAAATTTTTCTCATGTTTTATATTAATATAGCAAACTATTCTGTTTGAATTACTTATTTAAATTATATAAAATATAAATAACACACATTATAATTAACATTTTAAATTATCAAATTGTACTCTAATAAATATGATACCAAATAATAAATATATATTATACAAATAATTTTTAGCGAATTAAATATTGCACGAATCAGATACACAATGATAACGTGGATCCTACATTTCATAAATGATGTGTAGCAAAATCAGTATAGCGTATGAATAAATGACACAGGGTTTATTAAACAAGTAATCTTGTCACTCCGTCTTGGGCAACTTACCAAATGATTAAACGAGGAATTTTCTTCATATTTGGAAATATGCTCATACTTATTCACTCATTTACGCAATTAAACTCGTCCTTTCTATGTAAATAACTATGTAAAACAATAATTCATGATATTGTAACAATATTCTAAGATATTTTATATTGCAAGATTAAAACAATGATAGCCTGAAAACTTTTAAATTTTCATAAATTAGCTTAACAAATTAAAACGTTATTTTATGCATGTACTTATATCAACTATTTTATCACGCATGTTGTATATATATAATAACAGATAAGATGTTTTTGAAAGGTGCTATCAGATATTTAAAAATGTGGCGAATAATATATTATAATGTATTTATTATTTATATTATAACAATAAACAAACTAATATTGCAAATATAAAATATAATTTCTGTTTATTCCTGTGTAAAGTATAAACGTGTATCATACTGAATAAGATAATAAATTCAGTAATTCGGCGTTATATTATTCATGTTTTGTTCTACAAATAGTTTAGAAATATTTATTTGGCCTTCTATTTATATTATTTTTATTTAAAATTTTGTATTAAATAAAAAGTAAAAATATAGAAATATATAAAATAGAAGTCGCAATATAGAACAAAAGTTTAAATATTTCAATAATCTCGAACATCGATAAATCGATCATTGCTGGCAATCGATATTGTCGACACGACTAAAATTCGATCTGTCAAATTGGTCAAATGGAAGTGTTTTTTCGCCATTTCAACTATAGAAGAAAGCTATTACATGATTCTTAAGCTACCAAAGAAGCGAGAGGATAAGAGAGAGATTTTGGCATTTAATTAAGACGTAATTATACGAGCGAGATGTATCGGTGGCGCGCGACACGCGCGATTAAACAAGATTTATTGCGACAGCAATTAGGTTATGTCTCGAGCATCGGCGGATAAAGCGACTGATCTCCGCTGCAGATCTCCGCGCGTTATTACTTGGCGTTCTCCCGTGTGTAAGATCCAATGGCTCGACCCTCCGTATCGGCGCAATGCGACTTAGTTGCGTCTTACATGGACGGGGTTCACGTTAAAATCGCGGAAGCTTACAAACCACCGAGGAAGATCGGCCTACTCATGGCGTACAACAACCGATTGCCGGATGTATCAAAGTTGATGTACGACTTCAGCTTGGAGAAATCCGTGCTCGAAAAGGTGAGGCATAATCGTGATAGACACTTCTACATTTCATGCAAAGCGTACAGGTAGTTTTGTGACAGTTACGGAGCTATCCCTGACCTAATTATCGTGAATTAATTAATGTGTCAGATGTGCGAGTGGCGTAAGGCTAGACAAGCCTACACCAAGGCACGTCAAGCTCGACTAAAGGAGAAAAAAAGGAAGGAAAGAGAGGAGGCACCACCTTCACCTCCGCCACTGGATTGTGTAAAACAGTTACCTGTCAACGCACCACCCGCGCCAGAAACGACAATACTCATGCCACAGCCTCTGTCACCTCCGGCGAACGACCTCCAGGATCATGAAAAAACTAACGGGGGTCTGGACTATGCTGACTTTGATAATGACACGAGCAGTCCCTTCGACAATATGGAACTAAAAACTATCAATGACATGGAAGAATTGGCGCAGGTTAACAAAACACTTGTTTTTTCTAACGCTCGCTAGGTTTTTTAAATAAGCCAATGCTCAACAGAATCAAAAACTTGTCTTACACTGATATCTTTTGAATGCAGGTTTTGCAACCTAGATCACAATGGATACCTGCAGGAAAATTGGAGAATATTATAAACGAATTAACGATTGACGATATGTCCGAGATTTCCAAGGAAGAAGAGGCCGATACCGAAAGCCAAGGAGACGATGACGGCGATATAGATGCACATAGCATCGAGAATCATCGTAGCGTCTCAGCGATAATGCAAGAACTTCAGAAGGAATTAGAACGGCCTGTTATGGAGGTAACAAAATTTGTTTTTCTTTTTAGTATAAACATAACTGACTCAATCTCTCCTCGCGATAGAATTGGAAGCCGTGGCCCGATTTAGAGAGCCCAGTCGGCAGCGACGCGTATGTAACTTCAAGGCACGACGACTCAACGTCATCGAATCACGCAAAACCATCGACAGATTTGTTGTCGGGCATGACGGAGGATGATCTAAAATTAGTCATGCAATTGAGTGACATGGGATTTCCCAAATGCAGGGCGGCACGCGCGGTATTGGAGCTAGGTCGAGTGCACGAGAAGAAGATCGTGGAGTACCTGTTGGCTATCCAATCCCTAGAAGAGGTTGGCGTCCCGAGTGACTACGCTGAAACAGCGCTGACACTCGCGCAGCACGATCAAGTGAAGGCGAAAATCTACTACGAGAATTTATGCACGTTAAAGGATCTAGGATTTCCCGAGGACGAAGCTTCCGCAGCATTAGTAAAGTGTAACTTTGATCGTGACAAGGCGTTAGACTTTCTGATCGCTTAAGTGAATTATTGGATCATTATTCACAAAGTGTGAGGTCGCAGATTATTTTTTGTAATTTTAATGCGAACAAAATGTAGCAAAACAGAAAATCAGAAATTTTATATATTGCAAGGAAGGTACATCGAGTCACAACGTATATTTTACTAAAAAGAAAAAGACAATGTTTTATCAGTGAAACTAGTCTTGAATAACGATACCTCAAGAAAGCAACACTGAATATGATATCTTAATAATATAACTCGAGATAATCCGTCGTTATGTCATGGAATTTTTGAATTCCTACTGGGCATTATTGAACAATCGTTCAATGGTAGCTACAATGCTGCGAAATAAATTATAATATTGCAACAAGCTAAAGATTTAATTTATAAACTATCACAAGATTTCAGTTAAAGAGCGCAACAAGAATTCTTTATTCTCCTAATATTTTTTTATATACATACAGAAGTGGATTAAATTAGATACCTAGTAAGGAGGGTTCGTCAATCGATGGAGTGCCAATGAAGGCTAATGGTATCCGAGTGTGCAGCGAACGCGGTAGCGCAACTGCAAATTAAAAGAAAACTCATGAATTAATACGCTCAGATACCACACGATTATTTTGTAAATTACCTTCTGCTACAACACAGAGCGATCATTATCACGGATAGTGCGTTGTAGCTGATACCAATAATGATCCATGCTTCTGTGAATATCGGTTGCTGGCATTGAGAATTTACGCAGATACTTGTGGGTCCGTTCGTTAATAAATTATATGAAGTGTAACTCGTGGATGACATGAAGTCCTGTTTAGTATTTTTAAGGAGTGATTTGTAGAGTATCGTTACGTTCGGAATATCGTCATCTTTGGAAGGAATGGAAATATCTAGTGTGTGTTTATATCTGAAATGTATACTTGCGTTAAACTTGCGAGATACTTATATACTTTTGCAGAAAGATGATGAGATTCCCTGTTACAAGGTTCCTCGATTACCTCTCGGTATAGACTTTTCTCAGCGCCAATTCCCACAGGGAACAAGTCACGTTCTCGTGAACTTCGTGAATCTTTAGCAGCTGCCGCGGTAATTCAATTATAAAATCATCCTTTTCATACAATTCCTTCATCTTTATGTACAATTTTATATTTGTGTTTAGCACATTTGTGTCATAGTGCGTCTTAAAACATCTGTGATTATATATACATATATACATAGATTGTAAAATTTAGTTTATATACATACTTCGAAAATAAAACAACAATTGTTCAGGACTTATTTTTCACTTTGGGTATAATTTATTCTTAGTTGACATCTGTAATCTTAACAAACTTACCCAACTGCAAAACATATTTTTTCATGGGCCTCTGGCACGTTCATTTTTGAAATTAATTGAAACAGAAGTGGATACGATAAGTAATTTAAGTAATCATTCTTATCGAATTGAATACAGGGAGCCGAGAGAAATCCATTCAATGGCAGATATTTCAACCTGTAAAATAATTCATCGAAAGTGTTATACTCAAAAATATAGCTCAATTAATCTTTGCTTATATTCACTTCCATGAATGTAAATTAAATTTGATCTTGGATTAACTTTTTTAGTCCTAAAAAATGAAAAAAAAAAAAGAGTAAATAAGATGAACCAAGATTATAAAGTTAATCCATATTAGTGGAAATGAATAGAATTTATTTTGCAAAATATTTATGCAAATAATGACCTGTTAGAACACACAGAGATCATGGAAAGCTCTGGAGCAGTGGTCAATCTGTTGGGTAATTCCTTCAGATGATTTTTATCAACGTACAGCTCTTTAAGTCTTGGGAGAGAGCCAATCCATTCAGGTAACGCAAAAATCTGATTACCCGAGACAGACAGTATTTCCAGATTATTCAGTTTGCTCAAGTCTGTTTTTGTTTCGTTCACATGAGTCAATAAAATCCTTTCTCATTTCTCACAATTTGTTGATCTCGGCAAACTTACCGATTGGTAATCTTTCTATAAAGTTGTCGTTCAAAAACAAGGACTTCAGATTGATCAGATTGCCGATGCAGGTGGGTATCAACTTTAATTTGTTGGCACTCAAGTCTAGCACTGTCAACTGACTCATCCCGCCGAGCTCCTCTGGCAGCCATTCAATCCGATTGCCGTATATGTACAGGTTGGTCAGGTTGAACAGCTCTGTGATCCAGGATGGCAAAGTTTTGAGCTTGTTCCACTTGAGATATATCTCCTGGACATGACCGCCGTGATGTCTTATCGCCTCCGGGAACTCGACGAAGCCCCGGCAGTTCCAGTGCAGTATGACTTTGCACTGTACCTCGTTTGCCATCTCTACGGGATCTGGGTCCATGTTTAAAACACAAAATTAGAATTAGAATCCGGGATGACGCTCCAAAGCTGGACGGAGTATGACGGAGCGACTATCAACATCGAGATCAGCGAGAATGCGATTCGAGGTCAGGATACGAGCAGCAGCGGACGCAAGCCCGAAATAACTCGGCCCACTCGCTACATCTGTATTAATAATAAACTTTTCGCGACGATGTGGTCGTGAGTAAAAGCTCTACGGGGGCGCACGACCACTGAAAAGGGGAAAGGAGCAAATACATTCTGACATTTCGCTCACCCATGACGAACCGTGTATTGTTAGTCAAGAACTGTAGAATAACAATGTTAGTTATCTTAATTCATCTGAATGAATTGGTTTAACGGACAAAGAGAACTCGACTGATGTAGTGTGGGAATATATATACTTTCTTGTGTCTCTTCTCCAGCATAAAATCCAGTGTATTTTATTCTTTTGTTTTCTTCAGTCTTTTATCCGTTTATCTTCTCTTGCATGCTGTTCGTCTGCTGTCTGACAGCAGTCCCTTTAATAGTCCCTTTAATTTCCATGCTTCCATGCCCAGCCAGCCATGCCCACGATTTAGCTGACAGTGCTGACACCAACGATTTTTTGAGACGCCATCTCTATTAAGTGGACACACACTACAATGCCAATATACCTACACGTATCTGTCACGTTGAATGATCCCAAACGTCTTACTGACCGACCGTTACCGTCTGAGCGATACTCCGCAGTGGCGTGAGGCCAATAGGTATGTGTGTCGCCGCCGCAGGCGCACACGCAACACGCATGCGTACAGAGGTAGCGGTGTGTTCTACGTCGAAGACGCATTTACCAGCATCTACCGCTTTCCAGGCTTTCCACGTTGCCTCGAAATTCTCAATACGTTTCGCGGCATTTGCTGTTTAAGTTGCACGAGTTTTGACAGACCTCAAAATGGAGCAAGGTAAGCAACACCGTACGAACTTTCTGTCAGGCATCACCTTGTCGCGTTACTTTCGCCAAGCGACGTTTCTGTTATCAATTTCCGCCTTACTGTATCCCGTAACGAACACGTGCACGCTCAGCGCAGCGTCGATCGCCTACGATGATAGTACTAATGAAAGTATCGAGACAAGACCGACGGATCAAGAAACGTCGCTCGCCACATTCGTTCCGACGAATGTAGTCGAGAAAACTTGCTGGCTTTATTTATCGAGGGGAGGTTAAGGTTAAGATTGATTAGGTTATACCTTCCAATTTTTCTTGCAGAGAAGAGTAAGAAGAAAGATAAGAAGAAATCGATCGGCGAAATGCAGTTGTCGACGAAGTGCCAGATTGAGCCCTCCAACGTCGAGGTGAAGCTCGAGTGTAAGGACTGGCCTCTGCTGTTTAAGGTAGTTTATCTCAGTGGAACGCATGACGCAGTTATGCGACACGTGATATAACTGATAAAACTGAGAAACGATTTTTTTACTTGCCTGTTGCAGAATTTCGACAAGATGTTGACGCGCACGAAGCATTTCACTCCGTTGACAAGTGGCTCTACTCCACTAAATCGCAGCATATCAGAGTATATAAAGTCAGGTTGCATCAATTTGGACAAGCCGTGCAATCCATCGTCGCACGAGGTGGTGGCTTGGATTAAGAAGATCCTAAAAGTGGAAAAGACTGGTCACTCTGGCACGTTGGATCCCAAGGTATCAGGATGCCTGATTGTCTGCATAGATAAGGCCACGAGACTTGCAAAGTCACAACAGTCTGCTGGTAAGGAGTACATTGCTGTGTTCAAGCTCCATTCTGCCCCGGAAAGTATCCAGAAGGTAAATATATGTAATATTGCAAGGTACACATAATTGTGAGTAACGTAGAATAAATAAATGTTTATACAAGTAAATCAATAAAATAAACAAGTATTTTATATAAATAAAAATAATATTTGAATAATATAAGTTGGGAATTAAATTATAATCTTTTGTTTAATTGATGATTATTTTATCATTGAGCTATCTCCTATGTTGTTAAATTTGAAAAAATTTTTGGAAAGATTGGTTTTCTTTTAGTTTTTTCTTGCCATACTTTTTTCAAGTTTTTTCTTTTAAGATAATGTCGCCTTTATTGTCTTAAGTAATTTTATCAAATTTTCTAATATTACAATTGTATATTTTTGACAAAATGATAGAAAACTATATTTTTTAATTTTATTTTTTTGGAAAATTAAAAATATATTATTTTATCAATCATGATAAAATAATACATTGTTTTTAATTTTCCAGAAAAATACCATTCTTCCATGTTCTTCAAGGAGAAAATAAAAACCTTATTTTTTCCTCAATTTTATTTTCTAGAAAATTAAAAACCCCCTAGGCACAAAACTGATAAAAATTATTGTAAGATCTGAAAATCGAAAAGATGAATATTTTTTTATTCTTTGTTATTCAGAAAGTGTTGTTATAGTGTATCAATATCGTACGATATTTTGTATATCGTGACACTAATACAATGATTTAGGTAAACCAAGCGTTGGAGAGATTGCGCGGTGCTCTCTTCCAAAGGCCGCCGCTGATATCGGCGGTCAAGAGACAGCTCCGCGTTAGGACAGTATACGACAGTTGGTTCCATGATTACGACCAGGAACGTAATATGGGAGTGTTCCGCGTCAGTTGCGAGGCTGGCTCCTATATCAGAACTATGTGTGTCCATCTCGGACTCTTCTTAGGTACTGGTTGTCACATGCAAGAGCTTCGAAGAAGTCGTTCCGGCGTTCAGTCCGAAAACGATGGAATGGTTACCATGCACGATATTCTCGATGCCCAATGGTTGTACGAAAATCACGGAGACGAATCGTATCTAAGAAGAGTTATAAAACCGTTAGAAGCGCTGCTATTGAATCATAAGAGGATCATTATAAAAGATAGTGCTGTATGTATTTGACTTTCTATTACTACTTGAGCAGATAATAAAAGAAATTGAATATTGTTATTTAACGGAATTATGTTATGCGAATTTATTAGGTAAACGCTATTTGTTACGGAGCAAAAATAATGTTACCAGGCGTCTTAATGTACGACCAAGGGATAGAGTTGAATGAGGAAATTGTAATTGTGACTACTAAGGGCGAAGCTGTGGCGCTTGGTAAATATATTTTCGAAATAACAACAATATCACACATTGTTTAACTTCTCGCATTAGCCGCTTAAAGATGTTTAATGTCAAATTTATAATTTTTATTTTTATCTTCAAAGTACTTGCCTCCTAGTCTTTAAACAATACTTATTTGTATCTTGTATGTATCAGCTGTAGCTTTGATGTCTTCTCCCACCATGGCTGCATGTGATCATGGGGTAGTCGCGAAACTGAAAAGGGTAATCATGGAAAGAGATTCGTATCCAAGGAAGTGGGGCTTGGGACCTAAAGCATCGCAAAAGAAACGTATGATAATAGAAGGGTCGTTAGATAAACATGGAAAACCAAATGAAAACACGCCTGCCGAATGGTTGCATAGTTACACAGATTATACTACATCATCAACGGCAGCGGCATCGACAGCGGCATCGACAGCGACATCGACAGCGGCATCGACAGCGACATCGACGACATCAACAACGGCAAGTCAATTATTCTAATGATTTTTAATATTTTATTTTTTTATTATAAACAAATGTACATGTGAAAGATTATATTTCTCTTTTCAATTTTTAAATAGATGGAAAATAATGGCGACGTACCCGTCAGTAAGAAGAGAAAAAGAGAAGAAGACGTGAGTGTAACGGACGTAGTGAAACAAGAAACGGTGGAAAATTCGGAAACATCACCGAAAGATAAAAAGAAGGAAAAGAAAAAAAAGAAAAAGAAGGAGAAGCATGATACGGAAGGCGAAGAGTCCGTAGTAACAGAAGAAGTCAACAAGGTAATATTGTTTAATTCTAATAATTGGATTCATAATCTAAAAATTTAAGTGTTACATATTATTACAAGATATTTACCTGTAACAGGAATCTACGGGAAAGGAAGAAAAAAAGAAGAAAAAGAAAAAGAAAGACAAAGATCAAGAACCTACATCAAGTTAGATGTTTAATAAAAAGAAAATTTTTATGTTAAACTGTTACATAATAAAGTATGTACAGTTATTTTTTTATTGAAGTATACAGAATGTTTCGAAATTTGGGACTCAAAATATATAGCAAAAAAGTTAAAAATTTTTCGAAAAATAATTTGATTTTTATTTGAATAATTTTTGAAATATAATTGCTTAAAAGTAGTCAGTTAAATATCAGAAATTACGTTTAGATGATTGCCTGTCATGTAATTATTAATACTATCGCTCGCTCGACTCACAGATATACAACTGCCTAATTGTAAGAATAGTTTATGATTAACCAGTTTTAAATCCTATTAAAAAAAAAATTTACAAATAGCTATTTTACCTAATTTTTGAAGAATTTTTTTGCTAATATTTTGAATTGTGGGAATTTCAAGACATTCTATACATTAACTTACAAGAAGAACCACAGAAGTATGAAGTCGAATTTTTCGATACTAATTTTTTTGGTAATTTTTGAGGCCAAAAATATATATCGCGGCGTTTATAAATAATTCGCATAAAGAGAGGCGGTTTGTTTTTCTTCAAAGCTGCGCTTGGCACCGAGACGCGATCGCGTCTCTTGATGCAACTTTGTTTTCGAATTATGAATTTTCGAAAATTCGAAAAAAAAGAACGATTGCTCCATTTTTCCATTCTAATTTTGTTTATATTGTAAGAATGTCACCTCAAAATTGACTTCGAAAAATTCGACTTCAAACTTTTAGAGTTTCCCTTGTCAGATTATATTAAGAGAATGTTTCAATTTTATATACAGTGTGATTCCTAAATAATCGTAAAAAAATTAATGAAATATTTCCTAGCTTATTTTATTCTAGATTTTCGAAATTTTCATTTTTCTTTTCTCCACTTTAATACCTTGTATTTTGAAAACAAAACTCTTTGAGACATATTTATAGGATTGTTTCTTCATAAAATAAACCAAGAAATATTTTTTTAAATTTTTTACACTTAGGAATCATTTGTATATTGTACAATAATTTCTCGATTTCAAAGCTTGAATTTCGAGAATATAAAGAAATACAAGATATCCGCCAGATTCTTCTACATATTTCCTGATGTTTCTCTTATATTTTACGTTTTTCAAATGTAGAATTTTAAAGTAATAGTTTAGTTTGTATTCCAAGTAAGATTAAGTTGTGAAAGAATTTACTGTATATATATATTTTTTTCAGAAGCACGAGAATCATGTACATTTATCTCGTTAATGCATTTTTTATACTTCCTCCGCAATATATAAATCATATAAATATGATGTAAATTATAAACTGTAATCGCAGATGTCTTAAAATCAATAATTCATTAATATTTTATATTCTGTGAACATTTTTTTTATCACTATATTCCAAATATCAGTAATATTTAGAATGAATATTGCATAACCCATTTTTTATCTGTTAAATATGCGATAATTTATAACAATGTTTAATATTCAGTTTGACAGTTACCTAATTTATTAGGACAACGTATTTTTCAATAAAAATCATGATGCGGATAATTATTCGCGTTGTGCTTGTAGTTGTGTGCCTGAAGGAATACAAAATAGAATTCATATAATTCTGTTTTAAAAAGATGTATATTTCCTTTAAATATCATATTGCGAGTCACGTATCGAAAAACGGTTATTTGAATACAACTGTATCGAGCATAGCTCCCAAACACTGAACAATATTTGTAGCCATTAATGTGTCGACCTTCTCTTCCAAATGCCGTTTCGGATCCTGCTTGCCCACATTCTTTATCGCTAATTGTTCAGGTGTCATCTTTTCCTCCTCTTCCAAAGCCTATAAGAACAAAACTCTCATTATGATAAGAATAAAATATCCAATGTATATATATACCATACAAATAATATATGTAAAATTTTGCATATATTGCGTCTGTCACGTAATGTTTCACCTTGTTATAGTTTTTCGCGAGTTCAAGCATCTCGGAAACGATGTTCTCGTTGAGTCGACTGTGCTCGGAATATTCGGCAAGGGTAAGACCATCCATCCAGGTTTTCTTATGCAGGTTCAGCAGCATTTTTTGCTCCAGTTCATTCTTGCGATAATTAATACTAATACTATAATAATGTCGATTCAATCCGTGTATCAACGCTTGAACAGATGGTTTTTGTAGGTGGCCTAAATTCGACGTCGTTTGTCTCGGTTCTTGTCCCAAAACCTGCAATCAATACAACAAAGTTACAGATTGAAGAACATACGAGTATTTCACACACTATACTCACCATCATATTTGGATTGATTAGTCTAAATGCATCAATAACAACTTTTCCTTTCACCGATTGTATAGGATCGATGACAACAGCTACTGCTCTTTCACTGAGGGCCTCAAAGGACTGTTGAGTGTTGATATCTACTCCAGACAGCCAGCAGCCAAATCCTGGATGAGAATGGTACCAACCAACTACCATTTCCGGTCGACCGGTCTGCTTCAGCATATCCAACATCTTTGCCTGGAATACTGGATCTACTGCTTCCACACTGACACCCTAAGGGAAAGTCAAAAGATAAACATTATACATATATACTTCATCAATCTTCTCGTTTGTATATTAAGACTTACCGTTCCTGTTTGTGGCATAGCGAAGACGTCGATAACGCGAACGGTGTAATCGTCAACGAATTCACCCAGCATCAAACCCATCACCTCCATCGGTACTCCAGCCCGACCATGCTTGAGCATTTTTAAGAGAGCCAAGGACGATATATACACCTGTAAAAATGAAAAATAAATAAGACGTCATGAACAAAGTGAAGAATGGGTGCGAGGATGAGACAAATACCTGTTCAGCTGTGTCCACAACAGGTGCATCGGAGGGTGGTGGTCCTTGATTTAAGCCTGGCATCCCACCGCCCAATCGCAGTAGCCTGTCCATCCTGACGTGTTACACTCGAGTTCTATACTCTGTAAATATTCAAAAGCTACTGTACAATTGCGGTACGAAGCCGTCAAAGACGTGGGATATCTTCGCGTGTACGTTTAGAGGTTAAGAAAAGAACGCTACGTGAATTTCGAGTTGCTCCTTGGCGATTCGCGAGGCAAAAGTAACGCGTAACTCTTATCAGATTATAAACTATTCTTACAGCTACTTGTTCTCAGTAATTTCCTTGTCGTCGTGACAGAACTAATAAACAGTCACCGCCTGACAAGTCTCAAATGTGCACAATCACGAGCGCAGCCTGCTGGTTGGTCCCAGTGTTGATAGACAGAGGGACTGAGCAGAACGGCGGCCGTGTCAAACCAAAGTAGGTCTGTTCTTTTCAGTTGAACCTCTCGCGCAGTTCGTCTTTTTGCTTCTTTTTTCTTTAATATTAAAAAAAAACCGAAAAAGATAAACAGTGCAAGAAGTCCATTCACTGAAAAGTACACAACTCGTACATTTCTTGAAATTCTTAGGCATTGAAATATACACACGCAGCTGTTCCTTTTCTGATTTTAACGAGCTCGAATGTATTGATGTATACAGGTAGAAATATTAAAGAAACTTATATTTTTTACGTTTCTAAGCATTAGGTAATTTATTAATATACTTTTTTAAACTAAATTGAGTTCCACTTAATGATTTAATAAAATTAATTTAGTTACACTAAAAATTGCATGAACATAAAATTAATTCAGTTAAAGTGACGTTAAAATTAAATTTAATTAAACAAAAGCTAATTTTGAAAAGCATTACATTTATGAAAGTGCCCTGTCTAAACACGAGCCTGACGCGACAATCACGTGGTACAACGCACGTGTAATGGAGGCAGACGAGAGGTAGGAAGAATCCCTTGTGTTTACCTTACGGCTGCAACTGCTCCGAAAGCATGAAGGACAATTTTTCGGTGCTTTCGTCCAAGATTAGCGGAGGCCCGAAGGGACTGGGTAAACTTTTTTATTTTGACGCACGTTTTCGCGAACATTATGACGTTGCTGAATGGCAAAATGATTTCGACGCCGGTATCAAGGACTGTCGATAACAGGTTAAATTTTTTAATTCCGACAGCGCGACCGACGACAACAACGCAGTTTACGTTCCGTCGAAATTCGCTGACACTAAAAAATAAATATTGCTCACTCCGCAATTTCGAGATTTTACAATCCTCCCCTTTCGAAGAGGCACGATATTTCATGCGTTTATTTCAGGTGACCCCAATGACAGAAGCTTGAGGAAGGTGGAGAAGGACGTGATGGTACCCAAGTTGATGCGAGAGAGAACCAAATCTGAAAAATGCGTCGACGAAGTTAAAGGTAATCTATTTGATTCGCGCCAGTGAGAATCGAAACGTGGAAATGATAAACTTGATTCTTTCTTTTGTAGAATTTCATGCCTGCGTTCTTAGAACCGGTCTGCTGCATGTTATACGATGTAGAAGAGAGAATGATAAGATGAAGGCGTGCATGGAGAAATGGTACTACAATGAAGATTTTATCAAAGAATGCACGGAACAATATCTGGATGAAAGAAGTGAATTTAGAAGGACTGGAATTCCTAAAAAGCAAAAAAACCTTAAAATGGAAGGAACAATGTGAACGTACAAATAACATGGAGTGTTAGGATTGTTTGTATATTTTTCAAATGTAATATTTGCGATTGATCTACCGAGATAAGTCTAAGGTAAAAAAAGCTTTCAGAATTACATAGAAATCAACAATGCTAGGAAATCAAATGGGCTATTGGAAGTTAAAGTTAAATTGATTTTAATTCCTGCATCAAATTCTCATTACGCTTGGTCTACAATAGATACAATAAGCTTTAAGCTGTAAAAAATTAACTAATCATAGTCAATTATTTTTGTATTTAATTGTGATTAGCAATTTTTTTATGGCTTAAGGCTACACCTACTACAGATCAGGATTTAAATTTATTCTACAATAACATAAGGCTGTAATGCATTTTAAAATTAAAAGCTAATTGATAGAAATGGACATACAACTTTATAGCCTTATGACCTTATGTTATGCTAGTATAGAACAGGCTTTATAGTTAAATGACCGTGTCTTAATTCCTAGAAAGTATTGCGTTCTGTTACTTGTATTTACCACATGACAGTGTAAAAAGCATGATAAAAACATTATTTGGTCTCAATGAGTATACAATACAAACATTTAAACTGTGGTACTTTATAGGAAATCAACAATAGAATAAAGAAAAGGAGAGGAGAGAATATAGACATTGATCGTAGCACAACACAGAACTGATACACATTGTTTTGAATAAATAATCCTGTTTGAAAAAAAATCTGCATTTACACAGTTGGAATTCAGTTCCCAAAATCTCGCGACTTCTTGATTACTGGCTCTGCTTATCACTTCTCAGATATTTTACAGTCTCAAATTTCAATATAATATCTGTTTTAATATAATCAACAATTAATTTATCACAGTAACACGTTCGCAGTATTTTATTAATACATACAGAATTATCAATTGTCATTTGATACTCTAAGAAAGGAACGGCTTAAAAACGAGTTATATAATTATGAATTGTGTTTTGCACAAGTGAGTTTGTTAAATTCATTGATTGATTCTTAAAAGCTGCATTCGCTACGCGTAATCAATCGACGAATTGAAACGAGAACGCTCTACGTTATAAATTCTAGCAATTGAATTAATCGTCGGTAAAATCAATCTGGATTTTGATCTCAGAGCATTAGTATCCGTAGTATAAATCCAACCGTGAGACGTTCTTACAAGTCACTTTAAAGAACGCGCTGCTACATCTCGGGTCCAAGAGAGATCTAAAATAAGAAGAGGGGGGGAGCGCATCTCGATTTAAAAGGCGCTCGCAGACGCTATCCCGTAATAGAATCTGCGTTATCTCGTTATCTGCGCGCCGTGGTCCACGTGGAGGCTGCGGATTCGTTTCACTGGAGCACCGGCCGCCGAACGTCCGTCGCGCGTTTCTCGTCCGCCGTTCCGCGATCGGCGGGGGCGCGTCTCGTCATCGGGTAGCGTCGTTCTTCCACACAAATCGAGCGCGGGAAGTGGGGGTGCGCCGCGTACGGGCACGGGCCTCCACCAGCCGCGCTCGCTGACTCTTGCTGATGTGGAAGTCGCGACAGCCGCGAGGACTGCGTAAGGAGAGGCGCGGGTTCGTCGTTCCTCTATTCCGACGCGAGAGAGACGCCTCGTAAAATTCATCATCGCCGAGTGCCTCGTGCGATCGACGATCTTGCTCCACATCGTTCTCTCGATCTCCTTTTTCTTTTCTTTCGCTCCTGGTGCACGGTCTCCGGAATGCGAGCGCTCATGTTACTCCAAATCTTGATCGGCGTCTCTGTCCTGGCGGCGGCAATCCCGGACGACGAGCATCACGTTTTGAACAAGGTTAGAGAAACCGAGAGCTCCTCTTTGATTATCGTTCTCATATTCTGTGAATGACCGAAAGAAAAAATGCTTTCATACTTTAACTCTTTAAAGTTTAGTCTTGTCATTTTTCAAAATCTTTTTTCAATGACAGAAAAGTGGGTTTATATTGCAAGATGAAACTTGCATTGTTTTATAGTTAAGTTGCGAAAATTAAAAAAAAAACATTTAAAAACTTGCAAGGTGCATATGTATTTTAGGATGCAGGCAGTAAGGATCACTACATTCACTCCCAACATAATCCGGCCTACGATCATGAAGCTTTCCTTGGAGAGGAAGCCAAGAGCTTCGATCAGCTCACCCCCGAGGAGAGCACCAGGCGGCTGGGCCTAATCGTTGACAAAATCGACAAGGACAGCGACGGTTACGTGACACAGGAGGAGCTTAAGGATTGGATAATGTACACGCAGCAACGTTACATCAGGGACGACGTAGAGCGTCAGTGGAGAGCGCACAATCCGACGGCGAAGGAAACGTTGCCCTGGACGGAATACAAGGACATGGTTTACGGCGACATGGAGGAGCACGAGGCGGAAAAACGGGAGAGCGACAGGGCGGACGACACGATCTCGTATCTTCAAATGTACAAGAGGGATCGCCGAAGGTGGACTGCTGCGGATTTGGACGGCGACGATGCTCTGACCAAGGAGGAATTCACCGCCTTCCTCCACGCGGAGGACGCGGAGCACATGAAGGACGTGATAGTGCTGGAAACTATGGAAGACATCGACAAGGATAAAGACGGGAAGATATCTCTCGCGGAGTACATCGGTAAGCGTGAATTGCCATTCTGAAAGGCAGTTCAAGCAATCTTCGACACTTGTGACCTGTAGATTAAATAGATAAAAAAAAAAGAAAATTACAATCGGTCGATAAGCTGAAATGTGATTTTACAGAAGAATCAGGAGTAAACAAAAAATTAAATGACTTTTAAATCAATAAGAGAATTATGCTCAAATTGTTGATATAGGTATTCAAACATAATGATAAAACAATTTGTGAAATTTAAAAATTGTTTTATAATACTTTAAAATGTGATATATAATTTGTTTACAGGTGATATATATCCAGGTCAGGAAGATGAAGAGGAACCAGAATGGGTAAAGAATGAAAAAGAACAGTTTTCCTCATACAGAGACAAAGATGGGGATGGATTTTTAAACACCGATGAGGTAATTTGTCTCATTAAAATATATATAAAAAAAGATCATGAAGTGTATAACACAATTAAAATTGAGAAAATACCAATAATGGTCATAGCGGATCTTATAAATGCTCAAATAATATTTCATATGTAATTTCATACATTTTCTAGTTTTTTGAACTGTGCGCCATTACTTTTGATTTTGTAGCGCCGCTTTTAAATCGAACCAAATAATCAGTTTAATAATACTGATGCTCACAAGCATTTATAAGATTTCTCCCTTCCTCGAAAAATTGTAAAGAATGTGTCGTGAAAAATATTACCTCAGGATAATTGGTCATTCCTTATACATATCACTCAGTCGTTGAATAAAAATGTATGCTAATGAAGAGCTACACTGCGATAAAATTAATTCGTTCCGATTTCGATTTGAAATAGGTGAAAACGTGGATCATTCCCGCGGAATTCGATCACGCCGAGGCGGAGTCGAGGCACTTGATTTATGAAGCGGACACAGACGCCGATCACAAGCTGACGAAAAATGAGATCTTAGAAAAATACGACATCTTCGTCGGATCTCAGGCGACGGACTTCGGCGAGGCGTTATCGAGGCACGATGAGTTTTAACGAGGTGCAATCTCATAAGAAAAAAGAAATCACTAACGAACAAATTACTTATAACACTTCAGTCTACTTAAAATCTACTTTATTTACGAAGAAGAATATTTATCTATTTGCTCCACAGATATCTGTACTACAACTAGATCGTTAACTTACCATTTTGGGCACCAAGAAGGTGATGACGACAGTATGTATTAGTGCGTAGGTGTAATCACCTAAAGCGTCGCCATTATTTTCTTAGTTCCCAAAATGGCAAGCTAGTGATTTAGTTATATTTTAGATATCTGTGACTTGTCCTAATAAATAAATGTGTTTTTTATATCGTGGATATTCATATAATTGATACTGTATAGAGAGAGAGGAAATGCATGAAATGCTATATCTGCCAAAAATTGTAAAGCTCGATTAGCTGTTGTTATAATAAATTTTTTATATTATTGTATCAATTCTCCATTGCTCTCTTTGAATACTTTTAAAAGCGTTAACTCTTCTTAGTTTCACGTCTCAGAATGTAGTATATAAATAGAACGTGGTCACAAAGGACCAATTCCATCTAAATCTGTCTAAAACGAAATAAAAAATATACTAATAATCAAAACAGAAGGAGTATACAAATACAAGCGCATGTACAAAATTCATAAAAAGCAAAGCTTAAACAAAACAATTGTTTTTAAATAAACGCGATTATTTTTTATACTATGCTGATAACATTTGTCATATCTTTTACTTTCTTTTTACCATGCTGATAACAATTGTTATATTTAGGACACTATCATCGATCACAATTAATTTTATCAGATAAGCCTCCACTACCTATATCTGTATCACAGCAACGTGAATAATATCTCTGATATCGTTGCACGAGAATTTGCTCTTAAACATGAAAGAGTTTTATTTGGTTATACTTTTAACGATTTGTACGCACGTGTTTTTAGGTAAGTATATTTATTTCTCTTTACACAACATTATACGCTTCGATAATGTCTTACAAATATTGTACGCTAAGAATATAAGTACCAAATATAACACCACGTAGCTTTTCAGGCCGTCGATATTAGCAATATATTTTCGTTTAAAACTTGCATCGGAGTTGATCGAAAAATGTTTAAACCACCGCTAGTTTTTCGTTCCATATTCAGCCGATATAAGATCGTAGGAAATACCTATCCGCGTACATACATGCACATGTATAGCATCAAGACAATTCGCATTGTATAAGTGTTGTATATAATTACATATACATTAGACATATAAATTATATATAAAAATACGAGGGATAGATTTGACTTAATCTGTATCACATCGTGAATAAAAAAGATGATTCTTCGAGCTAGAGAACGCTAGAGAGATATATGTGTGTGTGTGTGTATGTGTGAAAAAATCATGAGTTTAATGCATATAAAGAAATTGTGCAAAACTACTTGATATAATGATTTAATTCATATTCGATTGGTTTCGTTTAACGCTTTTCAGTTTATTGTTTGTAGTCTATTTTTTCTTAATTAAAGTTTATTACTTTTGTGTATAGCGATAGATATTGAAGGGCCACTGTGCTTTCATTTCACATGGCCAGGTGCAGACAAGACAACCGACAAGAACTTAACATGCGAGGATCTTATTAAAAATAATTCATTTACTCCTTGTATAGATCCATTGCACATAAGTAAGTGTGTAACGTTCGTGTGCACTTTGCGTGTACACATTCTTGGCTATAAATTCAACTGTATCATATTTCTTCACGATATTTTTAGGCGAAACAAAGCCAAATACAAATGAGATATGGACGAATAAAACCGAAAATTTTAAGTATGTTAAAAAGATGGAATTTGTTTGCGTAAAATTCACATACATATATAATGGCGCAGGTAAATATACTCTATAGTAACATAATAGAATTGATTTGGATTTTTATATCAGAGCATTTATACAGAAATATATGTAAACATAAATATTATATTTGCAGTTGTAAACATCAGTTATTTCTCTGGGAAAGTCACGGAAGACCGGATCATGCCGGTCACATCAGGCTGTTACGCTCAATACGTATGTATCATATAAATGATTTACAACTTTATAATTTTTCTTTACGATTATAACTCAAAATTAGCATTTAACAATGAAGCATAGAGATAACGATATTTTTTTAATCTTCTAGACTGATGGATACAAAATTGAAGTGTGCGCCTGTAAATCTAAAGACAACACTATACCCTGCAACTCAACAATAAGAAATACATCTTCAATACTAATCATTTCTGTAGTTGCAGCCATTACGCTATTTACGTATAAAATCTTTGATATTCTCTGACACTTTCGACTTATTTTATCCCTTTGATATGAATAAAATTGTACAAATTATATATATTTAATATTTATTACAATTGTGTGCAACTATCGATCAAGCGTATATCTTTTTACAATTTTGTAGAGCGCGCAATATGTATTTAAATTATATATAGGGACAAATAAATCTTGTATCTTGTAATACATAACGCAATTGAAAAATAAATACGTCTATGGAAATAAGAGGAAAAAGATAAACTCTGAAATAACAATAACATACATATAACAAAATTGACTAAAAATAATTTAATGTTATATTCAATTAAAATATAATGTTTCTTCAGAAGAAAAATGTTTTCATCGTTTCATATTCAAATAATACTTGGGTCTTAATATATATCATTATGGAAGTATTACAAATTATTAGATTCCCGCACATCGTCTTACATTTCAAAAGAAATCTATCCGTCAATAAAGGATACGATAAAGTTACGTATGGCATTCTAGCTGCGTAGAAAAAATTAGGGCTTATTCGCACATTTGAAGCAACGAATTAATTGTAATGTCTTTCTTGCCGTGATTGGCATCGTATACCGATTTGATGACTTCCTTGTCAACATTCGGAAACATTTCTGCGATCTACAAAGTACATCGTTAGAAAATTACATATACACTAATGAAAAGGAAATACAGACAAGGCATACATCAAGTACCTGTTTCAATTCGACTTCAGCATTTGGCAAAGAACTTGGTGCAACCATTGGGGTAACGGTAGGCTGAGGTGCTGTATAAACATTTACAGGGGCGTATGGCATGCCGAACATTGTTCCAGAAGGAACCATCATTATCGAAGAGGAACCCATGTACGGATGATACTTGGTCTATTGCAAACACATCCAAATAACAAAAAAAATTATATATATGAATTAAAAATAATACATGGAAAAAAACTATTAACGTTGTACACAATTGCATTCTGAATTTGAATGTCTATTAAGTTCTTAATAATCTGTATTCTCTTAAAATATTATAAACTGTAAATTAATAATGTAATATAAGAGAATAATGTAATTATTTTTACCGTGTAACTGAAAACCAAATTGATCATGCCCTCTTGATTATCTCCTTGCTTCCCACTGAGCATGTACCAATCCTCATGCGTCTCCCCCTTCTGAATGACTTGTGGTGGAATTTCTATGTGACCCCATGCAATCAACTCGTCCATCACAAAAGAACACTCATCATAAATTTCTATGTATATCTGGGTAACTCCAAGTGGAAGGTTGCTGCAACAATAAACAGGAGCCCCTGCATAAAGTGTACCATAGATAAAGCGTGTATCTAAAATGAAATAATGGTTCTCACAATTGAATCACTTTATTCCAATGTGGATTTTTTCCACCATTTGAGTCTGTATGTGTCTCAAATACCGAATGTCCCACTCGTATCCTCGCATAAGGGTCCATTCTTGTCATTCCATAATTTTTCACTAATTTGGCCTGAAAAAAACAGCCTGTTGTAGTACAAGAATAAGGATTGTTGCGTCAATTGGCATATTTGAATTAATCAATTTTGGACACAATGCATGCAAGAAGGTGATTACCTGAGAAATTGTTATGCTAAGTCTACCCATTCGAGGATCGTGAGCCGGCATACTCTGCATTTGCTGTTGAAGGGCTAGTGCAGCTTGCTGATCCGCCGCTTCCTGCTGCAACTGCGCATTGCGCTCTTCTATTCTTAGGAAACTATCCGGCAGTGGTCCCACAAAAGCCTGAATAAGTCGAATTAGGAAATTAATAATGTGACCATTGTTATAAATATAGCATCGAAACATTGCTATACGTTTAAACAAAATTAAAAAAAAGAGATTTCCGTGAATGACTCATAGTAAAGTTATAGAGACATGTAAATTAGCCGCTGAAGAGTATCAACGGACCGAAATGTGTTCCGCGCATTTACCGTGAAGAATGCATCTAATTCGATTTGCTCAGGTGGCCGTGTATTCGACAACGCGCGCGGCATCGCGAGATAATTTCGTAGGGCTTCGCCGATTATCTCGCCGTCGTCGAGACGAGTGACACACAGCCTGTGCGCGTACGTACCCGTTTCTTCCACTCCTCGTGCAAAGGCCTGTCCGTGTCCATGGTGGAAAGAATTTAAAAAAAAAATAAAGAATACTATCCGCTAAAGAAAGGATATCTCGATCACGATCGACGCTCCGCATGCAGCTGAGATCCTCCAGAAGGTTCGCGCACCGAGACTTGTCAAATACGTCAAATCACGCGAGCGTGCATCGCTCCGACTGTTTACCGATCGACTGCTGATGCGCACGGGACGAGGCCGTGCGAGGCGGCGTGATTGGTCATCGTTCGTGTCAACAATGTGGCGCATTTACGCTCCTCCATCCCCGTCCCGTTACTCCGCTCCAAAATTCGCTCAATTCGTTCGCCCATCTAGCTCAAGCTGTCTCTTGCGTTTGTGACATAAATACGCATCAAATATGTACCGTCGGTAATGCAGTGTCCTGCCGCTTTTTACATTTGAGGCTTCGTATGCTTGGTTACGACCGCTATGACCGTAAAATTGTCGCATTTGTTTGTTTGCTTATGTTAATAATGTCGCAAGTTTTTCGTCGCGATAGAGTTACAGAGATTGCAATTGCGTTCGCGTGAGCGATAGATGATTTTTCGACGGACGTCATGACGTGACACGTGCGTCGAGTCGTTATGGAGTATAACGTCAAATTGTGTGGATAGAGGCAAGCGCACACTTTCGGCCGACAGAATTTTTAGTTTCTTGAGAAAATGGCCCATGCCAATCAAGGCCAAGGAATTGGAGAGACCATGGACTTTTTAACCAAGTTTCACAATATTTCGAACAAACTAAAAAAGTAAGCCCTTACAACAGTTTTCATAAGCGAAAGTTTCAATGACGGACTTTCCCTCCTACGTTTTCGTATTTTTTTTTTTTTTAGACGATTCCTGAGGAAGCCGAACGTCGCGGAGGCATGCGATCAATTTAGTGAGTCTTTACCTCATGTCAATCAAATGAAAAATTAATATAAGTTTCAGAAGCTTTCAGATTTTTTACTGATCAATTTCATTTTTGTTTTTCAATTTTCGTACTAGAACATATGAGCTGCATCATCTATTTTTCCTTTACTTTTTATTTCATGGAATTGATTAGTTTGATTTTTGAAATGTTTATATATAGTTATACAGTTTACGTAATAATTTAAGTGTTAAAAAAACAAAGGATATAAACTCTTAAAAAACGAAGGATATAAAATAGACACTTAACTTTTTCAGGTGCCTTAGCTACCGAATGCGAACAGAAGGAATTGTGGCAATATGCAGGCTTGTGCTGGTTAGCAGCTGCCAGATGCCAAGGCACATTGGAAAATGCCTCCTCAGAAATAAATCTTTTAGTGAAAGCGGGAAGGCAATTCCTTACAGCTGAGAAAAAAGATAATGACATTGGATGTCCCTCTGTAGGTCAAGAGAACATACAGGTATTTTACAGATTATGAAATTTGCAATAAAGAAAAGAGAGAAGATAAAAGGAAATACCTAAAGTTAGCTCATATACGTTCCAGGCAGCTGTGAGTTGCTTTGGTCATTCCATGGCTAGATGCAGCAATCAACCAGGATTTAATACAATTTCCGCGGGTTTATCAGTAGAGCTAGCACTAGCGTTGGGTCCGGGTCCCGCTGGTGTCCAACAACTGCGCAAAGCGATAGATATCTTTCCTACGTCAAAAGCTATCAATACTTTAGTGTCCTTCCACATAAGACAGGGTCTGTAATCAAAGTACAGTTCTCATTTATGTCTTACAAATAGTGTATATTTTTTACAGTTATCCTTTTCAATCTCGATATAGTAATAGTAATGTTTTATATAATTTTATCTACAGGAGATTATGTAGCTGCGCTACAAATACTCAATGAATTTGTAGAATTTGTGGAAGCTTGCGTTGTGGCTGGTGCCAGAGGAAACTACAATGCTATCTTGCATAGGTATTTTATGATATAATAATAGTGTTACGTGGCTATTGTCCACACTGTGCATTTATTTTAAACCAGCGACATATCAGTTATACAGAAAATATTCTTAAAAAAATGACAAAGACAAAATCAGTTGTAGAGAATTCAAAGTGAGCTTTATGATTATAATCACTTGTAAAATTTGTTACTGCATATTAAAATGCGATATTATATTTTTCTCTAACGATACATTTAATAATAAAAAATAAAATTAATAATTAGATGTGAAGTGACAAGAGTACTTCTGCTACTCATACTTCAGCCATCACCCCAGAGATTGACACCATCTCTCGCCCAAGTTCTTGAAAAGTACGCGTGGGCGGAAGAAAATATGAACAATGGTACAGATCTTTTTTTATTTGATTTTTCGTAACAAACAATATTAGAATGAGTGCCTTTTCGTTGCAGGTCTCAACATGAGCGAAGATGAATTATTATTGCTACAATCCTTGGTATTAGCGTGCCAATCTCACGACCATCAAGCGGTGTTGGAGCTCGAGAGCGAATTATATCCTTACTTCGACATGGAGCAAAAGGAACTGTTACATAAATTGATACAAGTAGTATCGACGCAGTAAATATACAATAACTCTATGAACTAATGCGTACGATATTTTTCTCCCGATTGCCGTTCGTCGTATAGACATTTCTTGCGGCTTTGCATCGCTTCGTGTGATTCATCGAAATCGAAAATCGGGGCACATTCCTCGAGGGAGGAACGAGTGCCCCTTCGGCCGGTTGTTTTTCTCTCATTTTGCACGATTACATTATTAGTCGCCTCAAAACAGGTTCTTGCGGCCAAAGGCTGAGCTGTTGCTCAATCAAGGCGCCGAAGATGAGCAACGCGCTTTTACTAATCCAGCAGCGGTTGTGTTGTAAGCGTCGAATACAGTTGGTGCGAGACGATGACGAGATTCGTCCCGCTTCTCGTTATCTTGTTCGTGTGCGATGTGAAAGGAGGAACTCTTTAGATGAGAATCGTAGAACGGGTGGCTGGCGCTGGAGTGGAGCGAGACAAGGCTGGCAGGAAGGGCATAGTGTGCGTGCCGGTATGGCATCACGGAGGAGGGGATGTCTCGCGCGTCCCACGATATACTAAAGTCCTTCGCTCCTCTACGGCTACTATTCAAGGCAGAGTCGCTAGTCGGTGTCAGTCGTCGCGCGAAAGTGACTCGGAGAGTTCTTTGGATCACTTCGGATCGAAATCAATCGCCTTCTTATCACTGAATTGTCTAGTACTTGGTCCTGGGCCGAGGTAACGATCTCTTCATTCCGTTTTTAAGTCTCTCGGTCTCGTAACAAAAGTGAATTACACATATCGTAATTAAAAATCCGCCGAGACGATAAAGAATACCAGGAGCAATGCGTCAGCTTTATTCTAAATTAAAATGATAGTAACTCTCTTCGAGAGCGAACAATCTTTCATGATCTGAGAAAGAAATCAATCTCAAGGACGCTGATTAATTTGTCTAAAGGTCATGGTTCGTAGACAGAGGCTCTCAAGTATTCGAGTCGCGTTGCTGTCGTAAGAACATTCTAAACGAAACGGTGACTAATTAAACGTGAGTAGATTAAGATAGTAGATCTTGATTTATTTACGATCAATTGTCAAACTATCCATTTAAATGGTTAATATTATAATCAAGGAAACAGCTGTATAAATTCAAATATCTTTAAAAGTGTATTTGAAAATACACTTTTAAAGATCGAATAAGTATCTAGTGACCGTACGATTTTAAATACCGTTAAGTGTGATTTCGCGCGAGTTAGGCGTTTAATCGAATTAATTAAAAATTTTCTGAACATATATATATTTACGATTACGTTCGAAAATGTGAATTTATATATTCGTAATTACACATGTATATATTGTTCAAATTTTAAAATTATATGATTAGAGATATTTAGGGTATAAGTATTTAAATTTTCCATTTTTTTAAATTAAATCCCAATTTTAAATTAATTTATATTTTACTAAATTAATTTTATTATATTTAATATATTAATTTAATGTTTTTTTTATATACTTATTGTATGTTTTTTTTTACTTTGATGCGAACATTCCTGCTGTAGTGATTTACCACGTGTTTCGATGACCTTGAACTCTCTTTGCTCACTTGAACGAAGGTGAATGCCCTAAGCACCTGCACTCTTCGCTTTGCAAGTGTGCGTCCCTATAGAGAAAAGACTGACCCGCATATATATCTAGAAAGATTAAATTAAGAATTTATCTACTCAAATTTTAGTTGCCTGAGGCTGTAATGTTAAAAATATTAACAAATAAAATTCGGACCGATAAAAGAGTGGGCATAATAACTGATTGCACAATTGTCCTTTAATGGAAGAATCCTTTCTATTACAAGAAAATTTAATAAACAAATTTTGGTCCTTGAAAAAAAACGCACCTTTGTCTTTTACAGCTCCCAACACAGACTTTAAAACAAATTTGTTATAATATCCTACAATGAGCCAATAATTTTTTCAATTGCGTTAAAAATGTCTGCATCTTTTATGGTACGAAGGAGAATCTCGAATAATCTGTAAATTAAAAATTAAATTCTCTCCAGTTGAGATGACGGGAGACTGGAGGACCATTTTCGTAACCGGGGGCGCCGGTTACATTGGCAGTCACTGCATCGTTGAGCTCCTGGAGTGCGGCTACGACGTGGTGGCTATAGACAATTTTGCAAACAGCGTGACGGAAACCGACGGCGAGTCTGCGGCGCTCAAACGGGTCGAGCAAATAACAGGGAAGAAAGTCACGTTTTATAACTGCGATCTGCTTAATAAAGAGAAGCTCGAGACCGTCTTCAATCAGGTAAAATATTTGCTAATGACTCCATATTATACATTCTATTTATCATGATTATTCCATTGTATATTATATGGTACAAAGTTGAAAGAGTTGGAAAGAACAATTTTTTTTTCAAACCTATGAAAAGAATAATTTGTCATTTTCAGCACAAAATAGATTGCGTGATACATTTTGCGGCTATCAAAGCCGTCGGCGAATCGATGCAAGTTCCGCTTCATTACTATCGAAACAACATAATAGGAGCTATTAATCTGCTCGAGGTAAGAAGATTATATTGCACGCGTGCGCTCTCTTCTTCGATCATTTCTACAATTCGACGCGTCGTTCTCTTATTTGCAGGTGATGAAAGCAGCCGGCTGTTTTCAACTTGTATTCAGTAGCTCATGCACGGTTTACGGCGAACCTACAAAATTGCCCATCACGGAAGAACACGAAACCGGCAACATTACTAACGTCTACGGCCGCACTAAGTATTTTATTGAAGAGATGCTTAAGGATATATCCCGAGCTGAAAAGGTGAATATAGAAAATTTCGAATTTACACGAAACTACCATTAACTTTTAAATTAAAATATTACTTACATAATATAGTGCTCATATATTCTTACACATATATATTTTAGAGTCAGAGAACAAAAGGCCAAATTTTTTATTTTGGTTTTATTTTGGTTATTTCTTTCACGAAATAACATGTTATTTGCATTCGATTTTATACATACCCTTTCTTTTTTAATTGAAGATCTGTTTCGTTTAACACAGAGTTGGAACATTATATCTCTAAGATACTTCAATCCGGTTGGTGCTCACCGATCGGGATTGATCGGAGAGGATCCGACGAAGCCGTTCACAAATCTGATGCCGTATATCGCTCAAGTTGCATCGAGGCTAAAGTCGGAGTTGATTATATTCGGTGGTGATTATCCTACGGAAGACGGCACAGGTGAACCGATAATATTAATAATGAGTTCAGAGAATACTTAATATTTTTATCGCTGCTTCTATATACTCACTTGATATTTTTTCAGGAGTTCGCGATTACATTCACGTTATGGATTTGGCAGCTGGTCATGTGGCGGCGTTAAATGCTTTGCACAAACAGCACCTCAGACTTAAGATTTATAATTTAGGCACTGGCAATGGCGTGACTGTGTTAGAATTGATAAAAACGTTTGAAAAAGTCACCGGCACCACCGTGCCGTACGTTATAAAGGAGAGAAGAGAGGGCGACATCGTATCCATGTACGCTAATACGGATTTGGCGAAGAAAGAATTGAATTGGACAGCAAAGTACAACGTTGAGCAAATGTGTAAGTAAATGTTGTCCTCGACTTGAACACAGATCTCAAATGATCACCGATCTAACGATGAAACGTCGTCAAACACAGGTATAGACTTCTGGAGGTGGCAGAAGATGAATCCACACGGTTACCGAACTTCATTAAAGAACGGAACTACTGAACACCTGAACAATACATCATAACAAAAAATTGTATCGAGGGCATTATGCAAATAATTTATAATAAAGCATCGATATGCGTTGTCTTATAATTTACATTTTATAATGTCTATAAAAATATCTCTTACATTTAACGGTTGTTCCTTGTTTCATTCTCGCTGCTTACATTACTGATATCACCTTCGTCTTTCTTACATTCATCCAGAATTTCATAGAGCGATAAATGTTGAAACTTTAAAATTTCTAGACCCCAACTTGTCCATCCAGGCAATAAGTATCTTGCAAAAATCTCTAGACATTTTGGTTCATCCGGGAGATAGTCCTTTATGATTTCTAAGAATATGAACAAATCTTTTATGATAATATAGGAAATATTTTAAATAAAATATTTAAATTTAAATTTAATCTTTAATCTCATTTAAATTTAATATTTGATACCTGTAAGAGGTGGTTTATGAGAATGTACCGCACTGGGTACGCTGATCATCAGCTTGCCACCAGGGATGTCGATTTTGCCCTTTTCTAATGCAGTCCCTAGTACCAGCAATTCATAAGGTTGCTTTCCAGGTGCTGAGTTAAAATTACATATTGTATCACCTGCCTGTGTCACCTAGAGTGGCAGTTGTTATCTAATGCTTATTGCATTGATTTCTAACATTATTAAAACATTATTACTTACCTTTAGCCAATACCATTTAGCTCTATAAATAATACCCCAAGATGGAAATATTTCATTGATGATACTATTTAAGTGATTTGACGAATTAGTACACCAGACAGCTACAATACCATTTGAATGTAATAGTTTTTTTATTGGTATCTTGACTAATTCCTCATTGTACATCATTTTGTAACTGTAAAAATACACAATAACAACTTTATTATTTCTAAATAAGTATATAATATGCAATTAATAATACATATTAAAAATAAGTTAACTTTATAAATCAATTGAATCACGTGAAATCACCTGGCCTCTGCACATTTCATCTTTTTTCTTCTAATCGATTTATTCCACCAAGGTGGATCCAGCAATATAAAGTCGTACTGGTTGCTCAGCTCAATCTTCTTTTCTATATCCCTTACATCATAGGAATAAAATGTGCACTTTCTTGGAAATACATATTTCTTATTGTGAGCCTCAGATACAATAGCATCATCAGTGTCATTGGATCCATACAGATTCTCATCTTTAAGAGAATATGTATCCTGATAAAATCTCATAGATGCCAAACGTGCTACCTCATTGTTATCAAAGAAATTATTCCGCGAAAAGAGCCCTTTGCTTCTCGCAACAGTCATCATTGCACCAAACGCTTGTTTAACATGATTAACCTGTTGTGACAATGAGTTTGAGATATCACATGAAACAAGGTGTAATGTTTATTGACTAATATTTTTAAAAAAATTTAATTCTAAAGAATAAATTGTTTTGGAACCTACCTTCTCCAAGTCTTTTTGCGGCAATAGCTGCAAGCGCTTCCTTTTCTTTTTATGCGTTATAGTATTGTCCTGGGATTCCTGGATGGTCTGAGCTATCTGATTTTGCCTCAGGTACTGAGAATTAATTTCAAATATCATTTTGTTAAAGCCTAAAGCGCAAAATCCATTTTCGTATCGGACCTTCCTGTATATCTCGTCGAGATACTGCAAGTGAGACACAATCCAGCCTTCCTCGCTGACATGAAGAAGACTCATGTTCGGTCTCAGAGATCAATGGAGACTGCGTTTCGATGCGTCAGCACTGAGAATCGACAGTTGACGTTACTTATTATAAATCTATAGTTTACGTTACTTTTCAGTACTAAAATTTCGAAATGCAGCTGTAAACACACACTGCAATACTCATCACAGATTCTCATATGTTCTACGCCGAATTTGCTATCGCATTAATTTTCTTGACAACCATTATCAATTAAAACGATATTGTAATAATTAACGATTGAGCATTGTAAACAATATAACGTAGTAGTTATGTGTAGTCCCGGTCTACAATAAAGGGTCTCGCACATGAAATGCATGACATAACATAAACACAACATAAGACCGATGCACCAATGAGCATCCAACATAAAGTCGCCATATTGATTTACATGGTCCAGAGGCTCTATTCTTAAAAACATGCGAATAATTTTTGTATACGAAGTGGCAGAATAGCCAATAGAATTATTCAATGATATTCTCCCATTGGTTATTTTGCCATTTTCGTATACGAAAATTAATCACATGATTTCAAGAATAGGACCCCAGTTATAGCGTTTTCGACTGCAGTGGATTTTAACCTAGGTTCGTCGCCATTTGCCGGAATCGTCCAATTAAAACGGACGATCATCCATTCTAATTGGACGATTCAGGCAAATGGCGACAAACTTGGATTAAAACCCACTGCAGTCGAAAACGCTATTAATACGAGTACCAAAGTTTTAACGATGTAAACTAGGTCAATGTCCATTAGTGTAAGAGAGAAAATTTTAGTTGTCTTACTTACACTAATAGACACTGTGGTGTTACACAGTGTCGACTTGTGTCGTAGCTGGAAAGCACCCTCTATATAGATTCTATATAGATTAATCTCTGATTAACTTTGATCTCGATTTAAATTGCGTGTTATCTATTATAAATTATTATAAATTATAATTATATAAATTTATGTAAAAAAAATAATTATAGAAGAAAAAATATATTTTCACATAATAAAACAATATTTCTATGTTATTTCATATAATTTATAAAATAAAATATTAAATTTGATAATCCATAATATTATCAATGTTTTGAATAATCTAACTTTAAACACTTACGAATTTCTAATTTAATACGAATAATGCTTTTCAAAATTAACTTTAATTTAATTTTAAAAAGTGTATTAATTAACTTATCCAATACTGTTGAACATTGTTATCATTAAATTTAATCGATCGATCAAGCACCAAATCGGCGAGCCGGCCCTATTTCACCAATTTGCGTACGTCACTGCGCATGCGTGAGATTCCCCCCACCAATTGAACGTAAAGCCGATAACCGCTAAAAACAGTGGCTTACTCTTCCGCACCATTCCATAATTCTACGTTGTTCGACGAACGTCTGCCCGTTGACGAAGGCTGAGTGACACGCTTTTATCGTTTTATCATAACTGCGCATTCCGCAAACGAGACACTATGGTTTTGCTGGGCGAAATCTTTCCCGACTTCACAGCGGACACCCAGATGGGCACGATCAGATTTCACGATTGGCTAGGCGATTCGTAAGATATCCTGCAATATTCGTAACCTAGATAGACCCTACCGCGTAATTGTATATAAAGAAAAGGAATATTAATTATTCGAAACATTCGTAAATATGCTGGAAATGTTACAAAGCACCTGTGATATTCATCCTTTGTTGTGATTGTCACGTGACGTACATAACAAATGATGTGAATTCGAGGATATGCGTGATGTGCAATGCGCGCATGTGTGTGTTTAGTATATGTACTCTAAAAATATAAGATATATATATATATAATTTTTTTAAAATTTATGTATAAGTATATTGAATTGATAAAAATTAGTAAACAATAAGTTTTATATAATATTAAATTTAACAAATTACATATATATAAATTTTAAGTTTGTACAAGATATTTGCCTCCCCCTCCCCCATATACACAAGGGACCTACAACTTCTAGGATTATTCTAAGTAAAAAAATTCATATATATTATTAATTATTACATTATGTTAAATATGAGATTAAACATAATATTAAATATTAATTATTATGTACTATTGCGATTATTAGAAAAATATTTTTCCTAGTGATATCAAAATAAAATTTATCTGATAAAAATTCCAAATTACTTATGCAGAATTTCTGGTTTGTTACAATATTAATAAAATTATTCATATGTTAATAATTCATATCTGAGCTAAACTGAGAGAGATCTATAGCACATATAAACTTTCCTGCTTAATCAAACGATAATAAATGCCGTAAGAGCCAACACGTACAAGATGTTTGTGTGAGAATTAATATAATTGATAAACGATTGTTATTACAAACGTTTCAATCCTCAGTTTTGGATCATCTTCAGTGTAAAATTACTTCGTTCCACTTGCGATGGTTGCTAATCGAACTTGTGCAGCGCAGGTATAAAAAAGGATGCAGTATAAGTGTAGACAATGGTTTTTTGATACGTTACAGTCCGTGTATAAAAAAGGTTTTTGAATAGTCATACTAAAATAATTGTGTACAATATTTTTCTAAGAGTAAAAAATACACGAAAAAGAATTTTGCTGGGCTAAATTAAAGACCGTTGTTTAACAATTAAAAGCGGAACAAAGCAACAACGATGTGGATCGAAACGGACCGTAACGTGTCAAAAAACCATTGTCTACACTATTGTACTGCATCCGGACATTGAGGTTGATTAGGAACCATCGCAAGTAAAATGGAGTAACTTTACACTTAAAGATGATTTAAAACTGAGGATCGAAAAATTTGCAATAACAATTGTTTATCAATTATATTAATTCTGCAGAGTAAATCAAACGATAATAAATGCCGTAAGAGCCAACACAGGATGTTCGTGTGAAAATTAATATAATTGATAAACTTTCCTAATTTTATTTCCTGCTTAAAGTTGCTTCTAGAATGTTTTAGAAGTTTGTCACATCTTTTATAATAACTATGATATCTTGCGTTTATTTACAATAAATTCACGGCGCATGCACAGCTGTTGGATTACAGAGTTCTTTGTTTGCTTTGTATGCATTTGTCCAAAATATAGGTGGGGTGTCCTATTTTCCCATCCCAACGACTTCACGCCAGTCTGCACAACCGAATTGGCGCGAGTCGCAAGACTAATGCCCGAATTTAAGAGACTAAATGTAAAAGTGATCGCGTTGTCCTGTAATTCTGTCGACTCCCATCGTAAATGGATAGAGGTTTGTTTGCAATTAATCATTTTTTTTCTCAGATAAACGTGCTTGATTCAGATTTCAATTTGATAAAATTTAATTCTGAATTTAATGAAATTCTCGTGTCGATACTAAACAAAACGGCATTCTAGGACATAAAGAGTTACAGCAGGGTGGACGAGGAATTTCCGTATCCGATAATAGAGGATCAAAGTAGAAAACTTGCCACGCTACTGGGAATGTTGGATCCCGCAGAGGTCGACAGTCGGACTGGATTACCCATGTCGGCGCGAGCTGTGTTCATAATCGACCCAGTTAAGAAGATGCGACTGTCAATTTTGTATCCAGCCACTACTGGCCGCAATTTCGAGTGAGAACTGTCGCGTTTCGCAAAATATCTTTGACTGCGTTCAGCTTTATAAATTGTACGGTTTTTTTTAAATTTTAATACGATTGATTTTTGTCCTTGATTCCTGCCAAATCTAAATGTATAAACCAGTCATTTTAAAGAATCTCACAGTTCAAAACTTTTTCTACTGAACGCAGCCTTTTATCTGTCGCTCGCGTAAAAAGTCGCTAACATTTCATATTTTAAATTGCAGCGAAATAATAAGGGTGATTGAATCTCTTCAGCTCACACAAAAGTACAAAGTAGCGACACCTGTAGACTGGAAGGTGGGTTTGAGAAAATAAAATGTCACTTTCTTAAAGATTCTCAGAGATATTAATTTTTCGACTGTTTATAATTAAATATCAAACAAAACATATCGATGATGATTTATCGCGTTAATTTTTACATGTATTTTACATGCGTATACGATATTTTAGAAAGGAGACGACGTTATGATTGATCCAAGTGTGTCGGACAGCGAAGCCAAAGCTTCCTACAACAATATCAAGACTGTGATGTTGCCCTCCGGCAAAACGTACATGCGTATTGTGCCACAACCTATAGATGCGTAAAAAAAATTCCTGTGTACAAAAAGATTCTAATAAAAGTTGCACAAATCAATATGACATAAGATTTTGTTTATAAAATATATAAATATTATTTTATAAAATCAACCGTTCAACGATTATTTCGATCACTTGATCATTTAAATAATGACACTATTCTGCGTCTTTATTTAAATAATTTCTTCTATCTACTTTTAAGATTATTTAATAATTTAAGATTAATTTAATAGATAATCTTTCCTTCTCATGTACATTGATTGATATAAAATGTAGACTGATATAAAATGAGAGATTCGAATTCTTGGTATTTGCAAACAACAAAAGAAGCTGTTTATTGTTTCACCTAATGTAATTAAAAGTACACTGCGTTATATATACATTTTCTTTTCCAAGTACACGATTGCTTACTGTCTCTATAGGCGTAATTGTATATAATATTTACATTTCTCGTCCTTTTTTTATTAAGTTATTACTGTAATTATTTTTTTCTCTACATTACGATTATATTCCGGCTTGCATTCCTTGCTTGTAAATTGCTTTATGCGCAATAGCGAGTACACAATTTTATAATATATATTTATATATATATTTTTATATAAAACAGTCCCTGGTCAAAACCAATAAGAGATAGTAGATAATAAATTTAACAAAACTATACCTTTATTATTGTATCATAATTACGCAATTAAAAATTAATTACTACACAAAGTATCGAATGATAAAATACTATCGCAGCCTTCGTATTTGAGAGATTTCTCTCTTTTTTTTCTTTTGTTTTAATTCGATAAACGTGCACTGTCACACACTGTCAATCAATGACTAACGATACATCCATCTCCCGCGGAATGGAGGAGTCCTATTTGTTCACACACGTTTTTTTTTTCATACAAGAGCCGAACCGAAGGCTACGGTAGATTCTACCAATGTTTGTAGCCCCCTTTCGATGCACTTGTGTTTCATCGCGATTTATTTAGAAATAACACCTTACACTTCCGCGTTTATCAGCGTCGAATAGGGAATTATCTACATACAGATCTTCGTTGTGCGAGCAGTGTCGAATCAGAGAGTAGAAATAGAAAACGTGGACCACTGCGGCGTCCATCGAATTCTTCTTGTCAGACCGCCATAGGGCGTTTTCAGTGGTTGTCATTTATCGTTTCGCAGCAGCAGTCCGACGAGACCTTGTGCCTCACTCGCCGGCCCCGTGACTGTCTTGCTGCTGTTGCTCAGAGTGTTGCATCTCACCCTCCATTCGTGCCTGGCGTTCCGCAGCCGCTCGTGCTTGTCTACCGGCACTTGAACGAAGATTCTTACGCTCTGGTGGTGGTTCTACACTTAACCGTTTGCCGCTGCGTGCCTTCTTTGGCGCTTTAGTACCGCCTTTGCTATCGTCCTCTGCTTCCGGAGCAGCTGGTTTAGCGCTATCGCTCTTTGCGCCGACATTTTGAGTCGCAGATGATGTCGCGTTCACAGACGATACCGCAGACGATACTGCTGTAGACGATACCGCCGCTGCCACCGCCGACGATGATGATGATGATGACGATGTTGCCACTTCGTTCGTTTCCTTTTTAGTTGTATTTGCTTCCACAGACGGGACGCTGAATGTTTCCTCCTGCGGAGGTACTGTCTGCTGCGTCGTTTTCGTTGGAGTTGTCGGCGATGGTTTCGTCACCGCTTCAATTTCCACCGTTGGTACTTCGCTACTTGGCGCGGATGATTTCGTGCTTGTGTCCAATTCAGTGCGTATCTTCTTCGCAACGGGTTCCAAGGTGACTTCAAGCGGTGGTGGTGGCGGTGGCGCCGACGGCGTTGATCGTTGTTGCTGCTGCTGGTCAGAATTCTGATTATCCGTGCTGCTGCGATTCTTGCTAGGTGGCTTCTCAGATCTTGGAGTCTCGTCAATGTTTCGTGTAACCAGTTCGGCACTGGTTCTGCTCAAATGCTCCAGAGCTTCTTTCATTTCCTGCTCCTTACTCTTTCGCTCGGTCTTTTTCTCCGATAGATCTGCCGCCACCACATCGCTTGATTCCACCATTGCTGTTTCTCGCTTTTCATGTTGCTGCTGCGATTGTTGCTGTTGTTGCTGCTCGACGCGACGTCTCTCTTCGCTGCCGTGCAATGTTGCCATATCCGTGTATTGTTGCAAAGTCACGGCTGGATCCACTGAATATCTGGACGACGATTTCTTCTCGGAATCCTTCCGTTTTGCCGCCGACGACGACGATGACGAAGATGTCGATTCCGGTACGGTTTCACGTTGTCTAGAGGAGCTGCTAGACGACGAAGGCTTGCGCACTGTAGAGGCGCTGGATGTTGGTGGATTCAGCAGACCACATTGGGCGAGACTCTCGTAGGCCGACGATACACCGCCAGACTGCATGGAGAACGGATTCAGGCCGCTTAGGGTTAACGGCGTGTAGAGAAGGCTGGGATTCGTAAAGAGAAACGGGAACGGCGAAGGGGTCGGCAGACTCGCAGTGGAAACAGCAGACAAAGTCGACGGACCACCAGCCGCAGATTTGCTGCTGGTCGTCGGCTGATCCAATTTACTACGTGACTTGCTGCTACCGCCCCCGCCGCCACTTCCACTACTACCGCTGATGCTCGATGAAGAACCCGCGCTAGCGTTTTTGCTGCTACTACCACTGCCAGACGCCGAACTCACGACTGGATTATTTACGTCCGCCGCGGCTGCCGCTGCCGCTGCTGCCGCCGCGCTGCTGGTTGCTGCTTGCGCATTCAACGCTGCTTCCATGCCTGCCAACGATGGCAAACCCAGCCCGGCCAGATTGGCGAACAGCGAATTCGTTAGGCCCATATTGCCCAGGTTGCCGAGATTACCGAGGCCACCAAGTGCACCCAAGTTCGTCAGACCGCCAAATGGCATTAGCAACGGATTCTTTGGATCGAAATTGCCGAGCGACAGGCCCGATAGTAGAGAGTTGTTCAGATTGCCGAGCGGGAAGTTGAGACCAGACGCCATAGACGTGGCCGCCAAATTGGCCGTATTCGCCGACTGCTGGCTCGTGGGGCTGGGCATCATAGGTGGTCTGCCCGGACTCTTGCCCTTGTTCACGTTGCTGCTGCGCTCGTTACCCGATAGTCTCTTCTGTAGATCGTGCGGAAGATTGCCGCGTTCTTTTACAAGTTCCGCCCATTTCGGATCGACATCAAACATTGGATTTTCCATTAGCCACGTTCCGAGACGTTTCAGCTGAGGTGCTTTACTTCCAGTTACCTAACGAATAAAAACTAAGCTTCAGTAACCGAATTTAAAGTTTAGAAGATCGCAATTAGTACAACAAAATATGATAACAAAATTATTTTATACATCTATAAAAAAGACAATTTCAAAAATTATTTTAAAATTATATTACAAAAAAAAACTGTTTTGTTGCAATTAAAAAAAAAACCATTTCTAAATTATATAACGTACCTTCTTGCCAGTTAATCGGTTGATAACAGCGACATTCTCCTCACCAGTGAGCTTCTTCCAATCCAATAAGGACGGATCGACGCGTGGTCTGCGTCGTCGAGGAGCATTTAAGTATTCTGCACTCAATTGCTCCGACATCGCGCTCTGCTCCGCCAGCCACTTGTTCACCTTCGCTTCGTGTGAGAACGAGCCGATCTTGGACGAGTACTCGGCGACTTTGTTGATGTCCGCGATCATTGCCTCATAACTCTTTCGATGACTACTGCTTGAGGAAGACGGGTGCGCCGAGTTGAATGCTTGCTGCTGCTGCTGCTGCTGCTGCTGCTGCTGTTGTTGTTGCTGCTGCTGCTGCTGTTGATGTTGCTGCTGCTGTTGTTGCTGTTGCTGTTTCTTCAATTCGCGATTTTGTTGCTCAGCCTGAGCCAGCAAAGCGGAGAAGGTATCTTTGTGCGAATGCAATGACGGTGGTGGTAAAACGGGCGTAGATGAACTTGAGGCTCGAGAAGACGGAATCGATGTAACAGTAATGGAGAACGGTTTCTGGGCACTCGTCGGAGGATTGGGAAGACCGATCGGCGCCGATGTCGGAGTTACAGTCACATTGGGCGTAATCGTATTCTTCTTGCTGTGGTCGAGATAATGACTGCTCTGTTGTTCTTTTGCAGCGCTTAATCCCAATACTATTTCATCCAGCTTCCTACGTTTCTTCTCCTTTCCTATCACCGGCTCTTCTGTCGGCTATTAAACAATAAATAAGATATTCAACAGTTTTAATTGAATGTAGAATTGCAAATTTAACAGTATTTAAAAAATGCACTCACGCAAGACTTCCTTTTCATGAGCTTATCCAGCATACTGTCCAATTTCCCTTTATTGCTGCTGACTTGTTTATTCTTATTCGGCATGGAGAAGTCTTGCACTTCGTTCATAATATCCTTGTTACTATCAGAGGTTGACTTTGGATATCTAAAACGAATATGATCATTGAAATATTTCAATATTTAATATTGTATTAATTACATATTTCATATAATTTCAAATGTCTTACCCAGCAGATAGATCGATAGGCGTCAAAGTGCTTGATGTCCCAGGTATAACAGTTGTTTTTCCTGGAATAGTGTATTTTAGATCGAAGGGCATATTTGGCGTTCGCGTTTGTTGATGAGCTGGAGGTGGCTGAACCGGTGTGGAGCGTCGCGTTTCTTCGGACTGCGATTCGTCGTTCATTTCCCAGGTGGTCGAGCCGGAGAGAACGACTGGTTTGCTAAGGGGTGCGGACGACGGCGTACTCAAGTGACTACTGTTGAGAAGTGCATGAAGCTTGGCTGTAAAATAAACGAGAGATTAATAATAGTATACAGTATATGTTTAATTATTAATAAATTAAAAAATGCCTTGAATTACCTCGCTCGGTCTCTACGTCTATAGCGATATGCCTTTTACGTTTTTTCGAAGCAGAGATGTTATTTCCGCTCACTATAGATCTGGACACTCCATGGTCCGTAGTGATTGTTATCACTTCCGAACATTCCTTCTCGTTTTGTGTAAGCTCCAGCTCTTCGCCGGCACTGAAGTTCACCGACACTGGCCATTCTTTGTGCTCTATCGCGTGCACGATGTGCATTAAACGAGCTTCGATCGCGTGCTCCTAAGAAGTAAAGTCGAATCAATAAGTATAATAGAATTCCAGATGCATAATAAAATGTTGAACCTATATTTAGTAAAATTAATTTAAAAAAAAAATTAAATTTTCTTTTTTATATCCAATAAACTATTTTGTACATCATTTTTTTTTTATATCAATGCGCAAATATAAAAGTGGAATATCAAAAAATAGAAAAGTTTACCTTCGGCCACTTTATTGATGTATTAGCGCAGCCGTGCGCCAGGAGTTGCATCACTGTAGACTCGTTATTAGCGTAATCTGCCGGCTTGTCTCGCAAGACGAATGTATCGATCTGCGTTAGTCGCGACAACGGTTGTATCACTTCCAGATCTGGGAACATCGCCTTCAATTCTGCGGCCTGGACACTGCATTTATCCTCGATTTGCGGAACCTTCGCCTTCTCTTTGGCAACGTCCAAACTTTTTGTTTCTTGCGTCTCGACCTCTTCTTTAGCCGGTGTGTTATCCGGCTTTGCGCTTTTATTATCATCTTCAACAGCGGACTCGATAATAGCCTCAGTGCTCTTCTCAGCGTTTTCAACCTTCTCCTTAACTTCTGTCTCATTTTTCTCGACTGTTTCCGTCACGATTTCTTGTGTTTGCGATTCGTTTGATTTTTCGGTAGATTCAGCTTCTTGTTGAACATCTTTTTCCTGAGCCTTATCTTCCTTGTCGAGTTCCACAACGGCAGGACTCTCAGCACTCTCTGAACTAGTTTCCTTCGCGATCTTCTCATCGGTTGATTTGGCAGTGCCTGTTTGAACAGCTTTAGTGCTATCGCATTTAACTGGTTCTATCGCTAGTTCATTTTTTTCCTCGCTCTTTACAGCGACGTTATCCACATCCGACGTTCTCGTGACGGTGGTGATCGTCAACGAGCTACCTATAGGTTTCTCTTCGGGTTTAGCTTCCGTTTTGACGATAGTCAATTCCACTTGACTTTTCTCAGAGTCCGCGTTCTCAGGTTTCTTATCGGCAGTAATTTGGTCTTTGTCTTTTTTCGCTCCAACTTTTTCAATCTTTAAAGTTCCCTCGCCTTTCTCCAATTTCACGAGTATCTCGTCCTTGTCAAACTTCAATATATCTTCTCTATTCTCAATCTTTATCGCTTTCTCGGATTTGTCTATTATTTTGGGAGTCTGCGTAGCCGCGTACATTCCTCTCGTAAGAAGCTTGTGAAACGAAAAGTCTGGATCGTTCAGTATAGTTATGTCGGTACGGCCAAGACCATGCTTCGCCGCTCCAAGTAACAATTCTTTGTCGTGTTTCCCCGGTTGCCACCAATCTGGCGTATCTCCTGACGGTTGGCACAACGAGAGCCGTTCCTCGAGATGCGGATGCGACAGGATCTCCTCGCGGATCTTGCTCAAGAGGTCGACACGGTCAAGTATTTGTCTCGCTTTGGCAGGACTCAGCTGATCCACTGGAACATCTGTAAAATCTACAACGTCAACTAAGTAAAATACTTCACATACATTAGAATAAAAAAAAGAAAGAGATCATTGAAATTCAATTAATATTAATTATATTCAATAAATATTACATAAAGAAATAAATAAATAAAATATATTATTTAACAAATTATTAGAAAGAACGCATGTAATATTAATTATATTCAATAAATATTACATAAATAATTAAATAAATAAAATATATTATTTAACAAAATATTAGAAAGAACGCACCTTCCTCTTCGTTCATCTTCGCATTACAGACTTTTTTGCACATTGCTCTAAATGACATGTAATAATCCGTAAGGTCGTTGTCCGTCTTCTTGTCAAATCTAGCGATACTTTTGAATTTAGTCCAGTCGTATTGGGCCTTCTTTCTGTCGTAATTGACACCGTATGTAGAGACCACTCGCAGAAACTCGCTTTCTTCGCGGCGGGTCCACTTTGCCTTTTGCTCCTCGATACGAGTACGTTCTCGTTCCTTTACTATAGCCTCCATCTTTTCTCTTTTCTCCATTTTCTGTAAACGCAACCCAAATCAGGCCCAAATGATGTGGGATTTCTTGAAATGAATAACAAATTAATAATAATAATAATAATAACATACTAACCAAAAGGTACATCGCTAGTTGCTGCAGATCCCACCCTTGCATATTCAAGGGCGGTTCGTGCATCATACCGGTATGATTCATGGAAGTAGTAGTCTCGCTTTCCATTCCCATCTTTCCACCAGGTTTCTGAATTACTTTAATGTCCTCCTTTTTACTAACGCTTCGTTGATAGGAGGATATCACGCGACGCAATCGTGTATTAAGGTCCACTACAGACGGCCAAGTCTTCTCGTCATCCGGGAGAAGACTATCGTTCCCGTCGTGGCTACTGCCAGCCTCCGGTATCGGCGTATCCGCCTTACTCGAAATAGCAGGGGAATCTGTCGGCGTTTCTCGACTGAACTTGTCAGAGTCCTTCGAGTCTTTTGTCATTCCGGGAGACTCGCCATCCTCGTCATTCTCCAGACTATTATCGTCTCTGCTGCTGCTACTGAAAGTTTAGAAACAGTCACGGGATGAGGATAATATCAAACGTTTTGTTTTTTCTTTTCAATAAAACAAACAAAACGCTCATTCGTCGCACGTATATGCGTACAGTAAACTTTGAAATCATTTTACATGATATACTCGTTCAAATTTTATTCCGTAGAATGAAGAGAACTAGAAAAAAAAGAAACACAAGATCTATTGATTCAATTTATCGTTTCCTCTCTCGATGTTTCGTAACGTCAGCTATAAATAGAAAGGAGCAAAGTTAGATGATCTATTTTAATGCGCGCAGCGTTTTCATATAAGCGATAAAATATCCCTGATAGACAAGTCTAAACGCAAAAGAACGATACCATATACTCAATGTTATCGTAATTGAAATTAAATTCTTTTCCTTTTTAAATTTTCGCTGTATGTATCTAATACTCGCACGTCAATAACATTTCGCGAAGAAGATATCGAAAGACGTTAGAGAGCAAGGCTAACGTGAACATTATATACGCCATTCTATTGCTGAAAATAAAAGCTATGACCGTACAAGCGTATATATATGTATATATATAGAAAGCGGTGCAAGCGGCATAAGTGTTAGGACAGTTAGGCAGGGCAATAAAGAAGACGAAAGGAAAGAGAGAAAGAGAGATGAACAAATAATGAATATAAAGAAAAAAAAATGCTAAGGTACTCACTCGGCGGTACTCTTGTTCTGAGAGTTCTGGAAAGGGGGAGGACAGCTTGTAATGAAAGAAAGCGCGGGGTCAGTCCTCATCTGGTCGTAATTCTCATAGCCGTGTTTGTAGCAGCCGACTATTAAGGATTTATCTGCTGTCGTGTCCCACCATTTCGCCGGTCGTTCCGTCAACTGTGGAAGGTCTAGCGGCAACGCACTGCAGGGCGGTTTCGATTTACAAAGTTTGCCAATTTACTTGCGTGCCGATATCAGCTTGTATTCATTAATTTATAGAGGAAAATTTTAATTAATAAATTTACAAAGGGATTTCAAGGGATAGCTCCCTTCGCAACGGATTTTCCTTTTACACAAAATTTCAGAAAGATAATATGACACACAAAATATCCGAATACCCTTCCCTCCCCCTCATCGGGATTTTAAAAACCACACGTTTCCGATTATCTCCCTTCGATTACAGTGCACTGCTTAATTGCAAATTTTATGGCTTACCACTCTGTTGCAGAAATTCGATCATCCTCGCGACAGTTTTACCAAGTGTGCAAGAGCGTCTCTCTCTCTCGTAGCGATTCGCGAACGCACGTGTATAATATGTTAACGTATTGATACGTGCATATAGGATGGGAAATAAAAACGATTTCATATTAGTAGCGTAGGGTAAAAAACGAATTGGTAGTCGTTCTGCAGAGCTACGTGGACCAACGCGATCCGGGCTCTATGAGCATTCCTCATACAGGTATAGCTCCCAGGATATCAACAAATACATCGCACATGCAACTATGCTAAGCTCCGTGGTAAGCACATATGTGAGTATACACGAATCCGTGATAGATGGTAGTCTATGGTACGGAAAAGCGTGAAAAGAGAAAAAGGCCGCGGACTCACCTGACGTGAACGCCGTCGTTGATGTGCTGGACCAGATCGCCAATAATCTCATGTTTGATGTAATACAGCATTCGTACGCGCAACAGTACTCTGTAAAATAAAGGACAGTCAATCGAATTTTCCGAGTAAGAATAAGAGATTGAGAAACACACTTAATAGATAACTATATTATTGCGATAACTTTATGTAAAAGACAAGCCTAATATTTAAAATAACTACAATAGAAGAGCAAGAGTGTAAAGATTACTTGTAATCACTTATAATTCATCAGTTAGTTGGAAGAAAAATTCTGCGTAAGGCGACTTAAGCTTGCTATCGTATTTTAAATTTCTCACAATTTGCATAGCTCTATCTATATTTACTTATTGGCGTGTCGACTAAGATGCTTCCTGTAGTTGCTCTCGAGAAAGATGTCCCCGTCAAATTTCTCTGCATTACTCCAATGATTGGGATCGCTCGGTCCGCCGTTAATGACCGAACCCCGGGTCTCTCTGCCCTCCCGGACTCGACTCTTCTTTTTCTGCCGACTGTTCCTGCCGCCAGTGTTCATCGATACGTTTTTCACTTTCTCGCCGTTCTCGATAGGCGTGATAAGATCCCAGATAAAGCTACGGATCTTCTCGTCGCCACGATAATAGCGGAGGCAGTAGAGCAGAATGACGCGTGCGCAATCCTCAACATCGACCTCACGCCAACCGCGACGGAACTGGCTGTGCTGTAGAATCTCTTCCCAGCGTCCCCAGCCAAACGTCAGCAGTCCGCGCTCGACCTTGAAACATTCGCTACGCGCCCAACTGCCGTATACTACCTCACCTTCGCGCGGCACGTACTCGTCGTAAAACTTGCGCTTCTTGCCGAACTTGTCGCGCCGCTTCTTGCTTCTACCAGACAAGCCGATACTCGTATCGTCGTCACTGTTTTCATCTGAGCTGTCTAATTCGGACATATCAACTACCGACTCGTCATGACCGTAACGCTTAATTTGCGTTCTTCGTCGTGGTTCGGATATCACCAGTTCGTCCTCTTCCTTTTTCTCCGTAGTATCGATCTCCGCCTTCTTCGCCCATTTCTTCCAGAAGTCGGGGTCATCTATATTAATGTCTGACCGATTCGACGAGCATGCAAAACTTGCCTTCGAGAACGTCGAGCCTTTCTCTGCTTCTATAGTGATAATCTGAGTTCTTCGCTCAAGTATCTGCTCGATATCCTCTTCGCAGAACTTGTCACCCGCATTGTCATCATCCATAATAGCGCCATAAGCGCCCTTCTTCAATAAATCCTCTATCTCTTTCTTCGTCAACTGTTTATTGCTGGGATCTTTGCCTCCTTGGCTGGTATTCATGGACTGCAGGATCGCTTTATCGAGTCCCAACTTCAGAGATGCCTTGTCAAACATCTCTCGCTCATATGTGTTGCGGCAGAGCAAACGATACACCTTGACCATTTTCTGCTGCCCGATTCGATGACAACGAGCTTGCGCCTGTAAATCATTCTGTGGATTCCAATCGCTATCATAGATAATGACGGTGTCAGCTGCCGTCAAATTAATGCCAAGTCCACCTGCTTTCGTACAGAGTAAGAAGACGAACCGATCCGAGTCGGGTTTACTGTAACGATCAATGGCGGCCTGTCGCAGATTTCCGCGAATTCGACCGTCGATTCTTTCGTATGGATATTTCTTGTACAGCAAATAATCCTCGAGTAGATCCAGACACTTTACCATCTGACTAAATATCAAAACTCGATGGCCACTGGCTTTCAGTTTCGGTAGCAATTTGTCGATCAAGACCATCTTTCCGGAGCTGTTCACCAAGGCATGATAGTATGCTTCAGAATCTTCTTTCTCACCAGTTTTGTAATCCAACTGTATCTGATCCTCGGCGCCATTCAACAGAAACGGATGAATACAACATTTTCTCAATTCCATCATCGTGTTCATGAGATTCGGAATGTTGGCCGACGTAGTACCCTTCGCGAGAAACGAGAAATTTCTCTCGAGAATGCCGCGATAATACTTCTTTTGTATATTAGTCAGTTCCACTTCGACGACAGTCTCCTCCTTTGGCGCCAGCGATTTCTCGACGTCTTCCTTCAAGCGACGTAGCATCATCGGTTTCAAAAGAAGTTGCAGCTTTTGCACTTCGCCCTCGCTGCTCAAATTACCGAATTCCTTTAGGAATGCTTCGTTGCTCGCAAATTGTTGCGGTTCGAGGAAATTTAACAAGGAAAATAGCTCGTTGACATTATTTTGCAACGGTGTGCCCGATAAAAGTACTCTGTGCTCCAGATTCAGTTGTCTGAGACCTTCAAGAAGCTTACAATTTCGATTCTTTAGTCGGTGAGCTTCATCTATGACGCACAGTCTCCAATTGTATCCCCGTAGTTCATTAAAATCCGTAATAATGATTTCAAACGTCGTTATCAACACATTAAATTTTACCAAATCTTTGATTTGCTGTCCCTTCTCGTTTTTGTAGTAAACTTCATATTCTTGAAGCATAGTACGACTCGCCGCACTGCAATTTAAATTTGCATTAAGTGATTATTCAGTCCGCGTTTTTACATATAGATAAAATTAATATACTTACGATCCGTGGTACACTACAACGTTCATGTCGGTCCAGCTTTCAAATTCTCGCTGCCAATTTGGAATCGTCGATAACGGAGCTATGATCAAAAATGGTCCGCGAATTCCGTATTTGTAAACCGCGTCCACGAATGTCAGAGACTGAATCGTCTTTCCGAGACCCATCTCATCAGCGAGAATACAATTGTGTCCGTTGTACCATGAAAATAGTAGCCAGTTTAAACCTTCCAATTGATATGGTCTTAAAATGTTATTGTTCTTATAAACTGGCGATTCTTCCAGTTTTACCCAGGCTGTAGCAGAGGGCTTCTTTTTTGGCTAAAACAGAACGAGAATTATGCATGAATTTATATGAGAAATAAATTAAATAATTTATTTTAAAAATCTTAAATTTTATGTATGTAGGAACATTAATATATACCTTCCATTGTTCCTTTGGTGGCGTTTTATTGAATTTTATAAACTGGGCTATTTTTTCGGGATCAACATCTTCTTCTAATTCCCAGGTAGAGTCTTCGTACTGCAGAGATCGCCATTTGACCAAGAAGTGTCGAACCGTTTCTCCAGTAGTTGGATCTGTGTGAGTTGCTTCATCCAAGACTCGATCAACTTCGACAAAATCTGGATTGAAGGGATCGTCTTCCGGCTAAAAAAAAAGAAAAAAAAATTTTGTAAAAGGAAAGGATTTTAAAGCATTTTTAATTATTTTCAATATTTTGATATATACAATCGTTATCAGTATATTAGTCAGAAAAAATAAATACTAAGTACATTTTCGAAAATGTTGGTATTTTGTTGTTGTTTCTGCTTAAACCTTTTCAGTTTAGCTTGGATACGCTTGTCTCCTTTATACATTTCTTCCTCCGTTCTCCACTCACAATGTAAATACGAAAAATTTCGATATTTAACAAAATATTCTTCGACTTCGACAAACTGCGGCTTCGTCTCGACAACAACGGGAGTCTCGGCTGGTTTCGAATCTGGAAGAGGTTCTTCCAATTTCTTCACCTCCTCCTTCTTTACGCTAACAGTTTCACTCTTTTCTTCATTTTCGGTTGTGTCTTCGGTCTTCGCTTCTTTCTCGGTATTTTCCGCACTTTCCTCTTTTACAGGATTATCAGGCGTTTCATCTTTGTCAGTTGATTCTTCTTTATCCGCATTCTTTTCCGGAGGTGGTTCTACCTTGGGTACTATAGGCTTAATTTCTCTCTTCCCCATTCGAGAACATAGAATATGTTGCACAACCATAGAATCCTCATCCGTAGTATTCTATAAAAGGAAACAAGTACAATTAAAAATACGGAGATCAATACAATAATCTTTATATAAATTAATAGCAATTCAGAGGATACGTACAATGTATACAAAATTGGGTTTGTTAGGTCCAACTTCGCCCCCTTCACCACCTTCCTTCTTAACAGCTGTGGGTTTCGCCCCAGTATTTGCACCCTCCACTTTTTTCGAAAGTTGAGCTTCTTGCATAGGAACTTCATCATCTGAGAATCGCAACATCACATCGTCTACGTACTTCTTGCGATGAGTGTTTCTCGCGGAACGCCGCTTATTCACATCGTCGCCAGCTTCCGGTGATGGTGGAGGCGTTGCTGCTAGTTCCTCACCATCAGAATCAGGGGCAATACGACTCTTGCGTTTCCTTGTAAAAAATAACAAAATTTGGTAGTAATTATCTATGTTAATCGTCATTAAGCATTATTGATCAATGAAACAATGTTATTACTTACTTTGAACTTCTGGAACTTTTCCCTCCAGATGACTTGCCAGTACTCGATCGTTTCCTCGCAGCAGATTTCTTTTTACCGCCACTTGCATTTTCAGCGGTTGCAGTAGCCGTTTCCGAGTTTTCCTCTTTCTTTTCCTCCTCCGTAGCATCATCCGCTCCTTTCTCTTTACCTTCTTCCTTTATCTCGGATAACAGAGGTTCATTGGTTGAAGAATCTACTTGCTCCTGATCACCCTGTATGGACGGTTCACAGACCTTCGTATCGGCATCCTTAACGGCACTGGAATCCGAAACGGCAGTTTCTTCGTTTTCACGTGTAACTTCATCATCAGCGGATTCAGGTGGAGCAATTTTTCTATAAAAGTAATAGTAAATATAACACTATCTTATATAATTCTCTTCTAGAATCATACTTACTTCCTGTTACGCTTTGTAGAATCCTTGTCTTTATCCTTAGTCCTCTTCCTCGCCACTTTCGGCGATTTTGGTTCTTTGGGTGGTTTCGGTTCCTTTTTAGGTTTCGGCTCTTTGGGCTCTTTAGGTTCCTTAGGTTTGCGTGGTTTTCGTGGCGATCGTGACTTTCTACCCTTATTCCATTCCTCCTCCATATCCCCGGAAGATGGCTTTATGTCTTCCGAATCTGCAGCACTGTCTACTATGTTGCTGCTATCACCTGGAGTGACCTTATTGTCCGACAAAGGTTGCTCAGGTTGCTGAGTGGCAGTGGTAGGTGCGGATGCCTCTTTATCGGCTTTTTTACGACTTTTCTTTGCTCGTGGCGTGCCTTTGCTGCGACCACGTCCAGTAGTACTGGAGACCTATTATCAGTACATTTTATAAATCAAAAATGATTTTTTTCAAATACAAGACGCAATATATGTAAAAGAATAAATTACAAAACAAGAATATAACATTTAAATCTACATTTGTTATGCACATTTCGTATTTTAAACAGGATTTTATAGTATTCTTCAACTTTATGTTAATCAAGTTAATCGGATTTTTAAATGATAGCAAGTTTCTTTATATAAAGATTTATCCAATGTTAATTTGTCAATCTGCATTGAAAAAGTTATAGTTACTAATTGAGATAAAACGTTTTCTTTAACATAGTTAATCATATTTTTTTTTGACAAAGAAATTATAAATTATACGATAAAAATCACAATTGTAGATCCAGTAGATTTTAAAATCAAAACAACCATAAGCTAACGAACTATGCTTGATCATTGTGCAAATATAAATAAAACTATAAATCAAAGTTAGACGTTAGACGTTTCAAAACCTACAAGCTGATTATCTACTTAAACATAATACATAATTAGAAATTATACATTTTAGTAGTATTTAATTACAATTGAAAATTAAAAAAGTAAGACTGTGTTACACTTATTTCAAATTTATTTTTGTGTTGTGCTTATTTCAAAATGTGCATTTGTGTTAGAATATTTATATTTTTTTCATAACATGTAAATTAAAAAAATCTGTTTATAAACTTGATTTATCTTTTAATACGTAAAAACATACATAAAACTTGATACATAAAATAAAAAATATTTTTTCAATCAAACTTGCATGAAACTATCAATCAATTATCAATAATGTATTTACCTGTGGACTATCGACAACAGCAGCCGTAAACATCGGTGTTTGTAGTATACACTGTGGGCCACCATTACACTGATCATTCGTCTCGTGCTGCTGCAATGCTTGCAACTTCTCCTGCAAGGCAACGATCTTCTCCTGAGTTTCCGCAGTCGGCGGCACTGACATGCAATACAATTCCTGCAACTGCTGTTGCAGCGCAGCTCGCTCTTGATGATGCGAGAGAGGTGCACAAGATGTGCCGAAACCGACAGCTGCGACCGTAGTTTGTGTAGGATTAGTCGGCATGCTGTACATGTTCGGCATTGTGTTACCGGTAATCAGGTCACCTCCAGGGTGATACTATTATTTAAAAATAATTGATATTAGTGGAAAATATATTGCCATAACTAATTACATAAAATATATTTTATATATGTTTTAAGATAATACCTGATGCGGTGTTTGCGAATTTGGCACGGGAACTGCAGCTTGATGCGGCGGCAACACCATACTGGCGGTCTGACTGACTGCAGGTATCTGCTGTGCGTTTAAATGTCCGGGTGGCACTTGAGCGTTCTGATTTTGTATCTGAGACGCCGGATTTTGTATTGGTTGAGTTTGCATCTGCGGCGGAATCTGAGGTGGTATTAGCGCAGCGCCCTGCGGCATCATACCAACTTGCTGAGGTTGCATATGAGGTGGTTGCGCCTGCGGCGGCGTCGCCGTCGTCGACTGCGCTTGCTGCGTAACGCAAGTCGGACCCTGCTGCGCTACCGGTTGCGCTAACTGAGGCTGCGGTTGTGTCAACTGAGCTTGCGTCTGTCCCAGTTGAGATTGTGGCTGTCCTATTTGAGGCTGTGCTTGTCCCAACTGTTGCTGTGATTGTGCTCCCAATTGAGGTTGAGGCGCTGGTGGAATTTGTTGAGGCTGTACCGGCTGCGTTTGATTCATTACGGGTTGTTGGGGCTGAGGAAGTTGTGGCTGTTGAGTGGGTGTAATTTGTTGCAGCTGCTGTTGTTGTTGTGATGGTTGTGGCTGAGGTATTTGTTGCTGTGGTTGCAATTGCTGATTTATTTGAACAGGAACAGGTTGCGACTGAGTCATCTGTTGAGATTGTTGTGGCGATTGTAGCTGCGGTTGAGGAGGCGGTATTGTTACTTGAGATTGAACTATCTGCGGTTGAGCCATGTGAAGCTGTTGCACTGGTTGCTGCATCGATTGTTGCGCCGGCTGCTGCACTGGCTGCTGTGAAGGACAATTGATAGGCTGTTGTTGAGTATGTTGGGGTTGTTGTTGCTGTCCTATAGTTTGTTGTGGATGCGTCGTACTGCTCAATGGTGGCTGATGTACTTCTATACTTTGTTCTTGTGATTTCGATTCACACACACTTGGAGTCTCGATAACAGGAGTTTGAATTGGTGCACCAATTGTTTGTTGTTGTTGTTGTTGTTGCTGCTGCTGTTGTTGTAATGATGAGGTTACATTTGTGCATTCTATATTGCCACTTGTGCTAGACGCAGGAAGAGACTGCACTGTTTCAATTGGAGGTATACTTGCCGAGGTAGGTATATTTCCTACCGTAGATGTATCCAAGGATAAATTGTTATTCTGCGAATTATTTTGTGTCGATGTATCCACTTGTGGTGGACCGAGTTGCGCGGTTGCGTCCGGTTGCTGATTTTGCTGAGCGCTCTGATGTAAAGAAGGCTCGGGTTCTGGTTGTTTCGGGGTTTCGATCGGGTTCTGCACGACATTCTCCGTCGTCGTCGTCGTCGTCGTCGGTTCTCTCGTTGTCGTTGTGCTCGTCGTTGTTGCCGTTTCCACAACGTTATGAACAGAAGTCTCCGGTCCAGCGACGGGGAACATCGGAGCACTCTGATCAGATACTATCGGCGCCTGCTGAGGCTGCTCCACCATGCCACCTCTTTCATCGTTAACGCCAATATTTGGCCTAATTTGCGACTGTTGCTGCGGTTGCTGCTGCTGTTGCTGTTGCTGTTGCGGATGCGATTGCCATTGAGCAGGCATTGGCATTCTGGGCCCCGTAACTTGGCCTTGCATCGGACTCAGTGGCGTCGGCTGCTGCGGCAGAACATTCGGTGTCTGCGATATTGGCGGACGCGTTTGGAACTGATTATACTGATCTGGAGCGGGGACACTGGAGTTGGACACGGCAACTCCCGGCATCACCATCTGCTCAAGAGCCTGCAGAGTAGTCTGCTGTTGTTGCGACGATGGATTCATTTGCATAGTGGTGGGTGGACACGAAGGTGACACCGACATCGCGGTAGCCGGATTACCCTGCTGATGAGGAAGCTGGACGTGCGGATGCGGCGATAACGTGGTAGGTTTGGCAGGCGACATGATGGGTCGGGGTGACATCTGCTGCTGCACGGCCGGTGGACGCGGGGACATCTGTGGCCGTGGCGACATTTGTGGCGATAATTGTGGGAAAGCGGCACGATATTGTGGACTCGTCGAGTGTTTAGCCGGCGCCGTGCCGAACTGTTGCTGCGGCGGCGCCGAGTGTTGTGGCTGATTGAACATCGATGCGGCATGATGAGGATATTGAGGATCCATCGTCGGTTGCTGCTGCGCGTTTGGATGTTGAGGGGTGTGCTGAGGATACTGTTGAGGATGAGACGGATGCGGTTGATGGGTCGGATGATGATGCGGCATTCTCGCCTGGGGCGGTTGCTGAGCCTGCTGTTGCTGATGAATCGCAGAAGCAAAGCCGGGATAGCCAGGAGACGTCTGATACATCGCCGCTACCGAATTGCCTTGCTGATAATGTTGCTGCTGCCCAACCATATGTTGATAGACCCCACCGGTCGCGGCGGGTTGCATCGACTGATGCAAAACTCCCATGTTGCCTATCATTCCCTGTTGACCGAAATGTTGCTGCTGTTGCTGCTGCTGCTGCTGCTGTTGCTGCTGCTGCATCTTTTGATTGATAACGCCAGCTTGGTCTTGCTGATGAGAATACTGTGGCGGCATGTGTTGCCTGTACGTGGCAGGCGGCTGCGGAGCCATCTGATTGTAATGCCTCTGCATCTGTGGATAACCACTTCCGTTACCCGGCCAACCTTGTTGGCTGGGGTCCATACTCATGTTGGCTCTAGCCATCGAGTGTTGCTGCTCCATAGAATACATATTGTCATTGTAGCTAGGATACTGACCACCGCTACCCGGATGAGGCCCCCTGTGCTGTTGCGGTGCAATATTACGTGCCTGATTTTGAAACGCGCCCGGCACCATGGCACGCTGAGGCGTGCCACTATTATCGAACGTACCGAGATTTTGGTTAAACATGCTGCGCTGCGACGGATTTTGCAATTGATTCGAGCCACCAAATTCAGATCCGCCGAATGAGGTTAATTTTTGTATTGGAGATTCTTGAGAAATGTTGTAGGATTGGCTAATATAACTCCCTCCTCCATTAGGGCCAGAATTCAGACCGTCTCTGGACACCGCTACGGAATTATTCGCAGGCGCAGGATCGAAGTGATCGTTCCCTCCGAGATCAGGAAGAGCCTCGAGCATCGAGCCACTGACATCTTCACCAAACAGATCGTAGTCCATGTCTACGCTGAAGGACTCCTCGTCCCCATTTCAGGCTTAGGAGAATATTGTACGATCTCTTTTATAGCCAGTAACGTGCCCATGGTAAACCCAAGCTCTTGCTGTCTGAAACAATCGAAAAAACTTACAATACTCCGGACACTTGTTCGGGACACTCGTTCCGACTTTTTTTCTTTTTCTTTTATCGTACGTAACATAGGTATAAGAATTCTACGTATCGATTCTCTCTTCGTTGGAACGACATACGCCAAAGGGGAAAAGCTATACGCTTATGGTTCAATTCCTCATAATCGCCATAACTTTTCCCCCTCGGAATATATCCCAGCCTGTAACATCTGGCCATAATTTTATACCGTAGACCTTAGAATTATATATGTGTTTCATTATTTCGCGTACTAAGAAGACAGTCGCGAACGATTCCATACGGAACGCACGAAGAATGTAAACCGAGAAGGGAGGAAGATACGTCCATGAAAAACAAGACGGACGTACGTACATTAATAATGTAAAAGCGATCGTGAAATTCGAGGACGAGATACAATAATTTCGCTGTGATAATTGGGGCACGATAATTGCCACCTTTCGCGGAACGTTTCGCGACAAAGGAGTCGTAACTAAAACGTTACGTTTGTAGGCGACGTGGAGAGAAAAAAAAAGAAAAGCAAATATATCAAGGTGCTCCTAAGGCCATTGCTCGAGCCCAAGTCCTTCCCTTCTCAGGCAGACATTCCGTCGCGACTGTCCTCTGTATTTCATCTAAATATCACACAAACGTTTCAGCGCATCGAGATGATATTTGGCGAAAAGTGCGTTTTGCGTTCCTTGCGCCGCTTTCGTATCTCGGTGCCATTAGATTCTAACAGGAACGAACGTAATAATTTTTCTCGAAAGTCATGAATGAAATATCGAGGTTTCTCAGAGAGAAAGAGAGAGAGACAGAGAAAAGCGTGCGAGCGGGGGAGAGGAGGAGCAGGGGGTGAGCGAGGGACGAGAGCGGGCGTTGTTATTAGGCACGCCGCGGAATACAGCAGGAATACAAGTGAAAAGCGCCGTACGACGCGAAGCGAGACGCGCGAGAAGCGGTGGCACTCGACTTGTACTTGGGAGAATGCGGTATTCTTTTCCTGGTGTGGCAATTGCCGCGCCACGCCGCGTGATCCGCGTATTTGCGTGAGATTATCGTAAACCACCCCCACACCCCCTTCCGCGAGTTTGTCTAATGATTTAACAACGAGTCGCCGTCGTCGCGGCGTGCGTGTCGCGCACGTACGACGGAAATTTTCGGCGCGAATCGTCGTAACGGCACTCCGAATACACGACGGAAGCTACCTGCCGCGAGTACTTGGTTTGTTTTATTTTTTTTTTTCTTCGTACGACAGCGAGCAACGAAACGTTATAGAGAGAAGGAATTAAAGGGAAGGAATTGAAAACGGAGACGTGTGGTATCGAGGAGAGAGAGAGAAAAGGTATCACGCTCGAAACCGTGACAGAGACCGTGGGTATCGCCGGTGCGAAGCAAACAATACCCGCGGCTTTCTTACGTGCAACAATATGGCATTGCCGTTCCGTGAAATAAAAACGTTGCCATTGCACTGACGAAAATCAGCGCGATATCGCCGATCGATAAACGATGTCGAACGAAGAAATGAACGTCGGGGGGAGGGAGAGAGAGAGGAGGGGGGGTAATAAAACAAAAAATTGGGGCAACGTACAAACCTGATACACACTGACAAATACAGTAGGACGCGCGACAGTGGGGGAGCAAGGGAAAGAATGAGAGAGAGAGAGAGAGAGAAAGAGGAGAACGTTTTCGTGTCTCGGCGGAAAACGAACAAAAATACACTCACTCGATGTGTGCGTGCGCGAGTGAGCGAGACGGCGAGAGCAAGTGAGAAAGCGGACGCGAACGAATGAGCGAGCGGTCGAAACTACATCGACGAACGAACGAACGGTGGTAAGGAAAAAAAAAGAGAGGCCGTATATACTTTCTCTCTTTCTCTCTCTTTCACCGCGGCAGTTCACGCTCGGTCGTATTTCATCGTCGCGTCTTTACAGCCGTGAAGTAGGAAGCCGCTTGTGCCGCAGCTTGTCGCGGGGTTATGGCATACGCTGAAATCGGCGTCGCGGCGAGACAGAGTCTCTCACGTGAGCGGCGGCGGCGTCGTCGTCGTTGGGTTACTCGCGTCGTCGACACATCGACGGCGATGACGGCGGCGGCGGCGACGTTAACGGCGGCGAGAGAAAGAGAGAGAAAGAAAGAGCGAGTGAGAAAAACGTCGAGCCCGATGACTACGGAAAGTACGCCATTATCGCGGAAGAGAGAGAAGGAGAGCAAGCGAGCGAAAGAGAGAGATAGAGAGAGGGCCGGGTGCGGGGAAGAGCGAGAGAGAGAGAGAGAGAGAGAGATTTCCGTTCGGAGCCACCGCGAGAAAATTCGTCGTTTATCGCGCGGCCACCGCGACGCTCGATATTCCCGACATCGGGCGGCAGCGCGTCACTCCGCGTCGCACCGTCTCTGCCCGCACACAGAGCAATCTTTCCAACGGTGGCACTTTCTTGTGGCGGCGGCAGCGGCGACGACGAGCGAGTGAAGCGAGCCGCCAGCCAGATGAGAGAGTACACACCGTTCGCTTCGCTCCGTCTCGTGGAGTATATCTCGCGGCTAAGGACGCGGCGCCGCTGCACGCCACCAGCGGCGTTTCGTCAGAAAACCACCCTCGTCCGTCTATCTGTCTGTCTGTCGTTCGTCTGTCCGTACGTGCGCGCGCGCGCGTATACATGCAACATACTACTCACACATAACATACATACATACGTGCGTACGTCGTGCGTGCGTGCGTGAGTTCACGCGATTTTCACTTGTGGTGGCTGCTGCGAGCAGCGGTGGCGGCACGGATCATCGAGGTGCAAGCGTGTCCCGCGGGCTCGAATCATTCCACACATATACACCTACGTACACATCTATCTCCCTCACTCATTCACTAGAGCACAAAAATGATTCGCTCGCTCCGTCTTCCTCCCCACCACTGCGCGCGCGGAGAACACTGCTACTATTCCTCTCCGTCCTCGCTCACCCCGTTCCGTCCCGTTCCAGCGCGGAGAAAGAGAAAAAGGATGACGAGGAGGAGGAGGAGGAGGAGGAGGAGGAGGCGACGGAGCAGGAAGAGGAGGAGGAGGAGGAGAGGCCGCCACTATACCACGCTACACTACACTACCACTGTATTTCCCCGCAAGTAAACGCGCCCCGGAGTATCCGTCGCCGGTGTGTTACGGCCGAGAGAGCGAGCACCTCTACCGCGCAGGCGAGTACACGAGCGGCGGCGGCGGCGGCGACGACGGCACCAGCAGCGGCCGCACACACCGCTCTCGCTCGGCGCACCACCTGGCGGCGTGCGCATCTCCCGAGACCTCTCTCTCTCTTTCTTTCTTTCTTACGCTATTGCTCGCGAGCGCCGTATCACTGTGTGCAGACATGCATTCGTGTCGCTGGTTCGTTCGCCGGCTCTCGGCCCGGTGTTTATACTCGTGCGCGTGTACATGTGTGTATGTCGTTTGCCCGAGAGTGCGCGCGCGAGCGCGGCAGCCGCGGAGCGTACTCGCTCGTAAATTGTTTTAGGTCTGTTTTACCTGCGTACTCCGCATTCGGAGCGAAATGAATATATCTCTCTCTGGACTATGCTCTCCGAGAGATAGAGCTAGATAGCGTGAGAGAGAGAGAGAGAGAACGAATGATAGGAAGCGAGGATCAAAACGGACGAACCGACTCGACAGGGTCCGTTAACTCCGCTCGCTTTACCTGCCCCGACCCCTTTTGACACTTCTCGTAGCGTACATTTGACAATGAATACAACGTATGTATGTACTTGCCAATGAAACGACGTGTGTTTCCAAAGGGCAAGGGGCTTGGGGAAGGAGAAAGAGAGAAAATGAAGCTCCGAAGGAAAACGTTTATACGAATCGTTTGGAATTGCTGCTCCCCGGTACGGGTTCCGCCGCCTGCTGGCGTTTTATCGAGGGTCTCTCTTTCCTTGAGATTTTCGTCCTTCACGCCGCGATGCTTCTAATTAATGTACGTTACTTTTGCTCCTCGCTCCGATCAGGAGGGAGAAGCGTGACAGTGCGCGGATCGGGAAAGGGCGGACCTCCTGATCGTCCCTTCTGCGCGCCTTTCTCGTCGCGCGCACGTCGTACACCGTTTCTCCGCGAACACGCTAATTGTTCGATGCGATGTCGCGGATAGGGGCGCGGACGCGGTCAGAGGACGTCTCCCTGACTTCCCTCACCGCCGCGTCACTGAAAATTGTCCCTTGACTTCACGTCAGACGGAATCCCGAGGCAAAACTCGTAGTCCCTCTCCTTTCTTTTCTGATGTGCAGGGCTCTTTTCTCGAATCTTTACACACTTTTCAATATTTTTGCTGTCAACTTGCCTGCTTTACCTACTGCACCAGGTCTGTATATGTACGCGGATAATGTCCTCATTTTTAAATTATTTAAACTCACCGAAGTAACGCATACTGCTACAGCATTAAACAGTGACCTCAAGTTGATAAACGATTGATCAATTGAGAACGGACGACTACATCTGAATCCTCTAAAATCATCATTTTTAATTGCAGGTTCTCCGATCCTACTGTTACGACTTTAAGCCTGCAATCCAAGTATACGTGTATCTCATTAGAATTTCGTAACACCATGTAAATTCTCGGTTCGAATATCGATACCTCATGATCTTTTGATAATCATATTCAGGGCCGGATTAGCTCTCAAGCCTAATTTGGGCTATTGTCTAGGGGCGGCAAATTTAGAAGGACGGCATTTTGCAAAACAGTTTTTTTTAAACTTCTCTTGTAGTGGCTGACGCAATCAACTAAAATCTTTCACATAAAATAATATAAGAAGAAAGCAGAATTTGCAGAATATAAAATTTGGTTAATTTAAGTTACACTTGAGGCTTGAATAAGGACAGCAAAGATTTAATAGAGATGTCTAGGGGCGGCATAAGTCTTAATCCGCCCCTGATCATATTATAATGAAATGTCGCCTTGCCCATGCTCGTCTTAGATTGCTGTATCCTCTTCGTCGTGTTCTATCCGTTCCACAAAAGCTAAAGTAGTCGCTTGTCTTATTCCTGTTTGACTATGTGGATGTTGTGCATGTATCATATCTAACTAAACGTTTATCGCATAGAATACTATTGATTCAAAATTCCTGCCTACACTAGTCTTATAGAATCAAAAAATATGAACATATCAACCCATCTTTTCAACAATCAGATTGGCTGATTATCTATCAGCGTTTCAAAGTACATCTCTGTTGAATGATCCATAGAGCTGGGAATTATTACAGCTTAATATAGATTCTCATTCTGATACGTTTACGAATACGTGGCAACAGTATCGACTCTCCTGTCCTCGACAACCAAATTTCAGGGTGCTATCTCGTACACTCTATATCATATTTCCCTTCCTTTAAGTCAGCAGCCAATCGTTTCGGAGGTCCGTTCTCCTCGGTTGAACTTCTTGTACCGTTCATCTCTTCACTTTTTCTCTCTACCTTGGTGAGTAAAAGGAGGAGAACCGAACTGTGAAAGTTCAGCTGAAAATAATGTAGGATTTGACGAGGTGGGGCCAATCTGATAAAAACCCTACTCGAAAAATCTACCCAACAAAAACCTATTTAAAAAAACTTATTCAATAAAATAACATACTTAAAAAAACCTACCTACAAAAAATAAACCCAATGAAATAATTTTTTTGAGAATTAAAAAAAATTGTTTACTTTTGTTACAATTTTCTTCAAATATTAATTACAATAAAAAGCTTCATTTTTTTAAAGCAAATTTATAAAAAATCTATACGTAACGAATATTTTAATATTTTTTATCATACACGATTATGCATACAGAGAAAAGTGTTATGTTTAAATTGATGAAATCGTTTCTTTAACTTGATTTCTTTGAATTTAAGCAAAAAATACTTTTGAGGGAAATAAATATTCATTTGATTTCAAGAAATGTTATTAGCCAATTTGTTAAATAAATAACTTATTTAAATTATTTAATTTAAACAAATGTTTTAATTCAAAGAAAGCACTGAGAGAAGTGTAAAAAATAATTTAGTTTCTCTAATTTTTAAAATATATTTATTTCATTTAAAGAAAGATGTGCGTTGTACAAATTTCTTTAATTCAAATATATATTTTTTCTCTGAATGTAGAATCATTTACGTCAAGAAAGGAAATAAATAATAAAAAAAAAGAGAGAGAGAGATCGGTTCCAAAGACTGATTGCTTTGGCATTGAATGCTCTTTATAAATGTACATTTATTATGTTAATTAACACATTAAATTTAAATTAATTCACAATAAAATTAACAATTAAATAGCGAATTTCGTCAAACTTTAGTAAACTATAAAAGTAAAAACGTATAAAAAACCCGAAACAAATTCAATAAAATTAAAAACATTTCCATTGGATTTTAAAAAGGAAAAAACCGAATTTTTCGTTATCCTAAAATAATAAGCCATACGTGGTTCTCTGATACTTCAAGTGCTTTTCGTGTGACAGTAAATTGACAATAGGTATAAGCCGTAAAAAAATCGATTAATCGTACTCGATTATTCTTCTCGCATTCGAGTGTGATTGGTCAATTTCTTACGACTTCGAGCTTTGCTACGTCTATTGTAGATTAACTTTAAGTTGATGGCATACATTACATAGAAAAACGTGAGTAGTGAGTAAAACGAATCGGCCAATCATGGTCGAAAGTCGAAACGTAAATGTCAAAAATGTTGATTTTCGTATCTGTTTGAAGAGTTTCTTTGCGCGTTTCTAGTCTTAAGCTCACTTTACATGGTAATTTGCGACAGAATTCGAGACAGAATTCCATTTTATAATTTTACACAGAAAACACATGAACAAACAAGACGTATGAAATATGCGCAGTGTATAAATATCCGTGAATTGTAAATGACAAACTACAACTCGACCTACTGTCATCTCTGATCATTTACATATGTGACACTATCTTGATCCCAGAAACAAGTCACTTGTTTATTAACTGAACATAAAAAATATTCTTACTTATACGTAGTAAAATCTATTAATTATAAAAATAAACACGTTCGTAACCGATGCATTTAAAAAAATTCTTTTCGAACTGAAAATGTTCCTTAAATAAAATCTTCCAGTTGTTTTGTATTTAATCTTAACAAATTTTTACAAGTTATTGGATCCTTGACTACAAATTCGTTATGTAGCATGTTGAGTGTACTTTGCTTTGCTCTTTTCTAATATGCCATAATTTATACCAAATATTTCTTTGATTACGTAAAATTTATTTCCATAAGCGGATATCGTTATAATTGTGAATATTATTGGAACTGATTATTAAAGAATTCTCCATGATATACTTTTATTATATTTATATTTCTTAATAACCACGTTGGATTTTTTAGTAACCCAATTATGTCAAAGAAAGAAACAATCGTATACTCTGTATATAATTCGACATAAAATTATAAATAGAATTCCGTCTTGAATTTTGTCGCAAATTGCAGATCGTGTAAAATGGACTTTGCACGACACACGGCGGAACGCTATAAATGTTTTATTCTGAATGTTAATGCGAATTCTGACAGATCACCCGAAGCGAGTTTTACGCGGGTCATCTCGCTCCTCTCGGGCCTAATATCAAGGTTTTTCAATTCACCGTCGACAGCGTCGATGTCGCGAGTAAGTCGATCCTAAAACCAGAAACACATATTGCGAGAGTTGGCGCTAATTTCAAGTCGCGGGTTTCCCTTTGCTTAAAAACTTTTCCCATATTTTGCGATTTGGGAAGCGGACGACTTGGATTCTAATCGTTACTCCACCGCGTCTCTGGGCCGCTGGAGAGAGAAACGTCGGAAGATACTCGCATTCTCGCCGTATAAAAATAGTTGGCGAACACGCGAAAGGTGTCCAGAGTTAAATGCAGAAGTGGAAGTACCTTGGCCGAACGTGGTTTCTCCGAGTATCTCGCTTAGGCCCGGTTTTTCATTATCTGGTTAACTTGTGGTTAGACTTAACCTGATGTTTTAACCAATGAGCTTTACCTATGGCATCGTCATGGGTGAAGCACATTGGATAAAACATTAAGTTAAGTTTAACCATAAGTTAACCGGCTAATGAAGAACCGGGCCTTAGGATTATTGCAATTATTTTACCGGCGATTGAGCGCGCGGAGTGGCGCGACCAGGCGAAATGGCAACCGTACATACACCGAAAACAATCGAACTCGCGAATACGCCGAATGGGGAATTTTAATTGTGGCTTGTCAAAAACGCGAAGAAAAATGGAAATGAGGCTTGTAAAGTGCCGGTGCTCTCTTTACAGCGGACAGATTTATGGATCCCCGCGCGCGTACGTGTGTGCGGGTACACGGAGTCATGCGAATTTAGTGAAAGGATAGGCAATAACGGTGCGGGAGACAGAGATAGAAAGAAGAGAGAAAGAGAGAGAGAGGAAGAGAGAAAGACGGCGGAGAACAACGCTACGGACGAGTCGCACTGGCAACGCATCGGGTATTCAATATCGCGGGTAAAGGCGCACCGCGCAATTGGTAGCGGCAAGACAGGAGTCGAAATTACACGAGAAAGAGGACCAATCAGATTTTAGCTTATAAAGTCCGATAGCCGCGCGTAGGATATTCGATTAACCAATCGTATTCCGCAGGTATCGATTCGAATACACATCTCCCGATGTGCCACGCTCAAATGGCAGCCAAACGCGGCGGCGGCGACGGCGGCGACGGCGACGACGACGACGGGCCGTGGTCGAGGGCGAGGACAAACGTCACGAGTCGTCGTCTCCGAATCCGAGGAGGCCGTTCGCCCCGTTCTCGACTGATTAATTATTAACACTTTCAGCGACGAAAAAAAAAAAACTCACCTGTCAGGCATTCGGTTCGATTTTCTCTCTCTCTCTCTTTCTCTCTCTCGGTATTCCTCCCTTTTTTTTTAGACATTTTAGTCGAGATGTCGCTCCGACGATCGTTCGTCGGAGATGCATCCACGTTTATCTTATTCGAGCGCGCGTGTCAAGGAGATTCTATACGAATCCCATACCTGTCGGGATTCCGTAAGAGATCCGCCGCATGCGAATGGACGCAGGGAAATCCTTCACGTTGACGTACACTAGGATTTCGTTGATACGTGCACGAATTCGCGTCTCAATGCATAAAACGTGGCGTACATTTTATATTTGAATGATCGTGCCGTTACAAGTACACGTACACGTACACGTTAACGTAACGTACACATACACATACACATACACATACACATACACACGTAGAGTAATCGTGCGCGAGCCCTTTAAAGGGAGGACCAAACATCACGCTTGCGTGCCTGCATTCCGCAATGCAACGAACTCTCCAAGCAATTTGTGCAAACAAAAAAAAAATCAAGCGGCACAATCTCACCAAGGTAATCGTAATTTCTCAATCGCGACTCCATGGTAGATCGACAAGGGGGAAGAAGAAGAAGAAGAAACGTTCCCGGTGTGTCCAAACCGGGAAAAACGAATCGGGAGATTTGAATTTCTTCGAAAATTCGCTTCTCTCAGCCGCACCGCGTTACATGTCGCATAGCCGAGATGGGAAGCGGCACTTGAACCTCACGTACGGGAATATTAAAAAAAAATAAAAAAACTCCACAGAGAGCAATAGACCGAGGGAAACAGACCCGCACAGAGTAGACGGAGACGCGACACCGGTGCGTGTATCGTACGTGCGGAAACTCGTCACTCGCGAATGAGGATCAACGAACTATTGTACTTCGGTTATTAAATGAAGAGATTCCTACGGAATAGGACTCACAATTATACAAACGGCGATCCCATCTCTTTTTCCCCCGAGGTCCATCTAAAGAAAACAAGAAACCCAGGTAGATGAGAGGCGAGAGGTGAAGAAAGAGGGAGGAAGGGGAAAAAGACAGCGAGAGGGCGAGGGAAGAGCGAGGAGGGAAAGAGGAGGGCTACCACACGAGTGTTCGCTCAATCGTTATCTCGGTGTCCATTTTGTTTGGTTTAATTACTGAAGAGGCGTCGGTGGTGGTGCCGCTGCCGTGGGTTACGTTGACACAACACGACGATGACGGCGATAGCCCTTTCGATAGCCACCGCCGCTGCCACTACTATCCTCGTGCAGCATCGAGAGACATCCGAGAGAAGGAGAGACGATTGCACACGTACAGAAAGTAGAGAAAGAGAGAGAGAGAGAGAGAAAGAGGGAGACTCAGGGGAGAAAGAAAGACACGGAAGATCCGAGATCCAGCACAGACGCCGTAACGCGCGCGCGCGCGCGCGCGCGTAACTCGCGCGCTAGCACGCACGTACACGCGAGCGCGCGTTTATCAGAGGCGTAAATTGGACGCACGAGCGTACTCGCGGGACACTTCCCTCGTCGCGGTCACGGTGCGCACTCGTCGCGTGCATCTCGCACTGTTCCGCAGCATCAATCCGGATCGGTCCGGTCCGTCGTACCGCGGTAACCTAATTCCATAAGAGGGGGGAAAAGGGGGGGAACAACGATGATGTTCTCCGTACCTGTGCTCGTACCTGCGCCGCGTTTCTTCTCCCCATTCACTCGAACTCGCGTGTATCCGTACGTACGCGCGATACGCGACGTACGCGGTGGTCGCGACAGCGTCAGAAATCTCGCGGCACTCTCTCCGCTCCGCTGCCACTCTTTCCGCACTTTTAACACGTCCGCCCGTCCATCGGTCGAGTCGACGACCACACGCACGCGACACGACGTATACACATGCGCGCGCGCGCGCGCAGTGATCGGTAGCCGTCGTTCTCTCCCTAATGCTCGTCGTCGCCGCCAGAGGCCGTTAGTAGGTCTGTTCTTTTTTTGTCCTCGGTTGCACACCTCAGCTTTTCTCTCCAAAAAAAATGAAAAAAAAAGATGAAAAGATGAATCGTGCAAGAAGTTCAGCTAAAAAAAAGAATTTGGCAGAGGCCTAATAGCAGAGAAAGCAGCTTTGCAACTGTCGTAAGATTTTTTTACATGATTAGATTATAATAATTATACCCTCGGTGGGAAGCAGAAACCAATTATATTGAACAGTCCCAAAACTGGTTTTTCTGATACACCAATCAATGCCGTTTAGCCGTCGTTTGTCCAATTCTGCGATTGGTCTTCTTCAACAGTAAATATCTATAAATTATAATACAATAAAAAAATCAATGTATATATTGTAAATGCAATTTCTAAATAAATATAAATCCTTGTATTTTCCTCTTAAACATTTTCTTAAACTGTTATCCTTTCAAAAAAATTCCTATACCACTTTGAATTTAAAAGATGCTTTACATTTAATGACCAAAGTCCACACAATTATTTTATTTTTGTTACTCATTGAAAATAAAAAAAGGATAAAATGATGTGTCGACTTGTGTTATTAAGTGGAAAGAATCCAAAATTAAAGAAATAGATAATATTTACATAATTTTAATGACAAAGCGCAAATATATGCAAAATATATAAAAATACATTAAATTTTGTTTTCCTTGACAATAGGCAGAGAGTATATCACTGGTCTAATTTACGCGTCACCATTATCGGGTTTAATAACATTTGTAGAAATCACAAATATTCCTCTGAAGAATGGAATAACTGTGGTCAGTTTTATAACTATGTTATTAAATCCGATTAATGATGCTGTGTAACAGGAGTCACTGAAACTACGTGTTTACCTATTTTCACTAGGCAACCAAAATTTTATTTTATTAAATAGTCAATGTTTTCCGACATCAAAATGTACAACGCTGAAAATATAATTTGATTTTATCAGATATAAAAAAAACGTGAAATTTAAATTACCTTATGTATAAATTATTTCCTAATTTGGCACAATTTTGAACACATTACTCTTGTAGGAAAAATAAGTTTGAATTAAAACAAATCTATTTTATTCTTTCAACAGGTACATGTGCTCAGCGCATTTATTAAAAAGGTAATTTTCTAAAAGTACCTTCTACATAAAATCACGAAGTCTGTTCTATGTATTTTCCTCTTTTAATGGCCACATGTATATATTTTTGCTGCCACCGTTGAATCATGTAATCGGAAATGTTATCACAGAAGCTGAGGTCAATCATCTCCAGTTTAGGACAATTTGTAAAAAATGCACAACATATATCACTTGTCAGGGATAGCGAGCCTAACAAATCTAACTGTCGTAAATTTTTGCACAGAGTCAGTGCTCTCAAATCGCGTTCAGTGAGACCTTTAAAAGAGGCTAAGTAGACTTTCTCCAAACGTTGACAGGAGGAAAGCAATTTACGAAAACTGTCACCATGACCAGTTGTATTGCCACTGTAAACAAGAGCTATATTATTATTACAGTCTTTCGATTATAATAGACAAACAATGCATCTATTACGAGAGAAACAAACATACAAATTTTAATGAAAAAATAGTAATATGTATTTTAATGCAAACTAGGATGACGCGTAGCTATATACAAAAGCTATAGATTTAGTGAGCATCAGATTTGATTCATCATCCAAAGGATTTGAAATTCATTAAATGTACGTAAAGCACATGTATCTTAAAAGAAACTGACATACACATACCACCAACCAAAATCTACTTCCCGTAGATTCTTACATTCAGAGAGGGCATCGATACCTTGCCATGTAAAACCATGCGTTTTCCATAAATCTATACTTTCCAAATCAGGACAGGAATTTCTTAACTCCATTGCAACTTCATCTACGTTCAGATTAATGTCAGTGCTTCCTATATATAAGTGACGCATCTGTCGATTTCTTCGGAGTATTTTACAAAGAGTTTGAGTTTTTATATGAGTCCTGTAAAGATTTAAGTGCTCCAGAAACTCCAAATTTTCGAGATACGAGAATCCCTTGTCCTTTATGGAATCACAATTACTCAAACCTAATTCTAAAAAAGATATATGCTTATTGGCTATATACAATTTATCTCTAATTATAATAAACATATTTATATATACTTACCTCTCAAATTTTTACATATTCTCGAAATTTTAAGTATGATGGAATCGTCAATACGTGAGCAGCAATTTAATCGTAAGTGCGTTAAAAGACTGCCACAAATATCCAGAAACATTTCGAGATCCAGAACAGAAAATCTGTCACACCATGACAGATCCAACTGTCGCAAATATGTACATTTAAACGTCAAGAAATGTAATGCTTTTGTATCAATAATATACCAATATGGCTTTAAGTTTAGACATGTGTAAAGCAGAGGGTCCTGTGCTAAATTATAAAAATGCTTATTCACTCTGCTTACACGGCATAATGATGCCAAGTCTAAATTTCTTAATATTTTTATTATTATTTCATCCTGTAAAAATAAAGTATAAAATTTTAATGATTTAGTATCACTATAATAAATATTATATAGAAATAGACTTCTTATTGTTAGTATACTTTACAGGAAACATTGAAAAACTGCAACGAGATGATTTCTTAGATTCATCTGGAGAAAGTTTGGGATCTTCCATAAGTTTTGGAAGTTCTTCTGATAAAAAGCGTTGCATATTATTAGATCCCTCTTTAAGAGGTGGTACATAGTAATAAAATGGTCCTAGCTGAGAGACTAGCTTGCTTTCATAAAAATTCGTTACTATATCACTGTAAATAACATTGATAAACTTACTTTCATTGTTAACAGAATAAAAAAAAAGAACAAATATAATATTATTTAATGTTTTCAATTCTAATACCTTTTATACATAATGCAACATTCATTTAATGTCTCCATAAGCTTAATTATATCCATGTTTGCAAGTACATAATTTGGTGTTAAATTATGAATGTCTTCATCACAAGGATAGTTGCAATTAAAGCTTTTCAACAAATTAGTTAAATTCTGTTTGTAAGATTGATCTTTAGGAAGGATCAATTCTGATGTACCAACAAGTATCACAGCATCTAGCGCTGTGTAATAGTCCAATAGGCTGTGGTTAAATTCTAGTCTAAGTACTTTAGTTTTAAAATCACACTGTCGGAGAGGCGGAGAAAAGATCCGTGATTTCGAAGAAACAATCTGAGGCGGTCCACTCCACAACAGAAACCACCGATTTTTAGAATCTTGAGCCCAAATTCGAGTTACGCTACCAGGATTATATACTTCGTATATAGAGACTCTAATTGGATATACCGCTTCGTAAAACTCGATATCTTCAAAATAGAAAATAGAAAATTATAATTTCTTTTCTCAATAAAAATGTGTCTTATTTCAGTCTCTTATTTACATATTTATTACGTACTAATGTAATCTTGACTCACAACACCCATATTATTCTGTGGCATATAATCGATTGATCTTGAAGATGCTTTGTCCCACCATGGTCCGTAAGTTCTCTATATTAAGAAAAAAAGGCAGAAAAGTATAAAGTCTTAAGGACCATTTAAACATTTAAAATAACTAAAAAATGAGAATTAGAAAAAGAAAAAAAAATAGAAAATTAATTCAAGTTTAATGTTATGCTACATTTGTGCAAATTGGGCCAAAATTAGATTGCTATTGTTGAGGTGACATATGAATCTGTAAGAGCAATGTAATAGTCTTGAATTCAAGGATCCATTTCAACCTTTGTACCATGTATCTATTGTCAGTTACAAAATAGATGATTGAATAGATTAAAATATATGATATAAGATGAGAACATGATAATTCATTTTGGAAACAGAATCACTATTTTGATATTTCAGAAAAGTTGTGATCATTTTTCACATGACAATAACATGCAATACCAGAAAATACACATACCATGGCAAATGCCTGTACAAAATCTCCATAATTCGGAAATATGTTAGGTCCCCCAATTATGTTGGAAGCAGCATAAGATATGCTGCCGTTACCACCATACTGAGAACTAAAACTATGAACCTTCTTGACAAATTGTTGAATAAAGTGAACATTTCCCTTGCCTATAGGTATTTTTCCAACTATGGTATGTGGACTATCATTGCAATATAAAAAGAAAGGAAAAACAAGGGATCTCATGTCTTTGCTCTGAAAAAAAGATAAAATATGGAAAATATTTATATGCTTTTTAAGTATATGCTTAAATGTTTCACTTAAGTAATATATTATTATATTGTGTAAAAATTATAGTAATTATATAGCTTAGATGTCTTACCTCTAATATTGCTGAAATTCTACTTATTCAAGGTTTTATCACTAGATTCAATTCTTCTTTTAACGTAAGGTCCTTCATTAGGAGGTTTTTGTCGACAGATTCCTGACTGTATACAGTCAATATCAAGTATGTGTAACAATACAAAAGATAATTTCCATGAAACTTTCGAAAATTTTTCTGTAATCAAAACTGCACGTTAAACGCATTGTCTACTGCGCCCACAGGTAAACTAAAATCAATTAAATAATAAAAACGCGCAATACTAACCTCATACGTAAATTGCCCAAACCCAACAACAATAAATTTATTTAGGTAGATCGCTCAGGTGGAAAACACAAGAGAGAAAGCAATTAAATAATTTGCACATTTCCCTTCAAGGAAGCACAATAATCACTTCTTTTCTCTTTTCACACAATTGCAAAAAAAAACAGTATTACAAGATATTTGACAACATCAAGCAAGTAACCTAATGCGTGATCGCACAGAGCTTAGAGGACAGCTTTTGTCACTGACTGTATTCACATGATGCACTAGAGTACTGATTCGACACTTTTATCTCGTAACGTGGCGAATTACGAATTCACGGGCCCGGGTTCAAACCCAGCTCTTGACCATCGCATTTTCAGCAAACGTATTGGAGCACATTGTAGTAGGCAGTAGTAGGAGCATGCGACGTAAACAAACCTATAAGGCTTTAAAAAAAGGACATTCACCCAAAAAAATTGTACTGGTATCTTCTTCGGAGTTCACTGATTGGTACTTACTGATCATGTGATCCTGTATATATATATATATATGATTGTTTCGAAATTCGTGAATTAAAGGGTTTGTTCGTGTCGCATACTCGTGCTCCAAATGCTCCAATACGTTTGATATATATATATATATATATATATATATGATTGTTTCGAAATTCGTGAATTAAAGGGTTTGTTCGTGTCGCATACTCGTGCTCCAAATGCTCCAATACGTTTGCCGTAAAGGCATTGGAGCGCGTTGGAGTATGTTGAAGCAACGCGAACAAACCTAAAATCCTATAGCAAAAAGAGATCTTGAAAAATGAAATAAAAAGTATTTGTAAATCTTTATTTCAATTAAGTAGTAATTTTTATAACAGAACGACAACTGAATGTACAAAAGAGATAGAGATACAAGTTATGCTCTCCTTTTCATTTGATCCATTCTGTGTTTTTATTCAATCACACAAATCCGCAGTCGTGCGTGCCGCGCCGCGCGTGCGTGTGCGTGCGGAGGTGGCAGGGACGCAGGGACGCGCAAGCGTCGTAGAGTTTCATGGACTGAGGTTACTTTCATGCGGCCTGGTGGGTCCTGTGTACCCGAAGGTCTGCTGGTAAACATAAGAATTTGCGGCAAGATCCGTATCCTAGCGGCAATATATTAATCCTATCATTATATTAGAATATTAGGTGTATATAATTAGGCTCACTATGGTAAGAAGCTTCGAATTTTACGTCCACCAACACGATTCGGGTCGGCTTAACCTTCAAGTGCGCTCACGATTTTTCCTCGTTGCAGGATGTATTTTTAATGATCAGGCGAAAAAAATCAACGATATTTACCGACGCGAAGGATGATACCACGGTGCTCGAGTTGAAGAAGATGATTGAAGGTAGGGCACATATATCACGAAATATAGTTGTGATAACAGAGCTCCTTGACATGCCACTCGGTGATTCGCAATTAGATGATTATTACTTTAATAGAGTAATTTGCATACTAGTTTATTGAACAGGGATCAGATCCTAATTAGTAGTATATGTAAAATAAATTGTATTTATAGAAAAATGGCTTAATTTTATATATTGTTTGTGTCAAGTATACGACAATATAAGTCTGAATTTAATTTTGAATACTAATTAAAATTTTTATTATAAATGAAAAAAATTAAAGAAGCCAATCGGGATTTGAACTCGAGATCCTTTGTTCTCTCACTCTTACTACTAAGACTGTTACTCTATGAGACTTTACTGCTCTCGTAATTATTTGCTTATTGGGATCTAATCAATTTTACTATTTTAAATGTCCTATATCACAAAAAAAATAAAACCATTATTTTTAATAATGTAATTAACACATTTTTTCACTCTCTTACAGGTATATTGAAAATCCCACCTGTAAATCAACAGCTGTTTAACAAGGACAATCTTCTCATGTCGGACAACAAAACTTTACAAGATTATGGACTGACATCGTCAACTGCGAAAGCACAATGTCCTGCATTAGTTGGTTTAGCCGTGCGCCAACCTGATGGCCAGTTTGAACCTCTCGAAATGACACCGTTCTCACTACCGCCGGATCTCCCTGACGTTATGAAGTCCCAGGAAAACAATGGCCAAGAGCAGTCTCCTTGAAATGACGCGGACGATATTGCGTCAGTCGACGATGAAGTTTTGTGTTCTACGCAATTTAGTAATCGTCATGGCAGCTCTGGATGATAAAAAGGGCATAAAGAAAATCTTACGTACCACGTATGTGAATATTAGAGTGTGAATATTATATGATAACGAACGCCGTACGAATATTAGATATATGCAACTTTACACAAATATTCAGAGCTGCAAAATTTTTCAATGTTCAATTTTAAAGAGGATGCTATATAGTCACGCAATCTTCAGTCTCTTCTCTCGTAAGGACATGTGATGAGTACTAATTTGTACTTGATTATTAGACTGAAAGTGATAATAAAAGTAAAAAAATTCTGCTCACTATTGTGCATCAAACCAAATTTATATAGCTGTAAAAATTATTAACATAAGTGTTTTGTTATGGTCAAAATGCGAAATATAAATACCTCAGCTTACATTTAAGTTACAGGTATATAGCGTAATTATTTTAAAGTACTTTTCCTTTTAATGTCTTCAAATTGAATATCTCGTCCATCTGTGCTGCGTATTTCACTTACCTTATGTACATCCTTGTACCACACAAGGAAAATCAATTTAGATACAATGTTCTGTTAAATTTTTTATATAACATGTATAACTAGTGTGAATATTTAAATTACAAGTTTAATTGATAGTCACATTGTATGGGCATACAAAGCAAACTGGATCTGAGCTATTATACAATATGCAATCATAAATGTAAAATATAATGCTCTATAATTAATAATTTTTAGTTATATAATATTGTATCCTATTAATTATTGTCTAACTTATAACAGTTTTATAACTAATGACAAACACCATTAACTGTATGTTACATTAAGACTTGTAACAATCTATACACAAGTAATGTCATACCATGTGAAAGCAAACAAAAAATATGTACATGATTACGTATTTTACATTATTTAATAATTAAACAATTCTTCTGGCATCTGTTTATATTATTATTCATGTACACGTTTAAATTTCAATAGATTTGCATGCTGGACCAGCAGAATAAAATTCAATAATAAAACAAGACCATTGTTAACTACTTAAGTTCTTATATTTGCTAAGCATTTCCAATACAAAATCCCTATAAATATCTTTTTTACTGGGCACATAATGACCACCTTCGTGCCTTATCTCTTTCTTATTTGAGAAGAGACAACTGATCTGCTCTGCCATTACTACAACAAATAATAATTGCATTAGCATCGAATATAATTTTTATTTAATGAGTTTAATATTAAACCTATTGTCATATTAATATTAGACACAAAGATAAAAAGGCTTATACATCGGTATATAAAACTTTGTGCCTATTAATAATTTTTGTTGGTATGTGAATTTTTACTATCTCCACCTCACACATAAACTGCGCGCCGCATATTCGTTGGTCTTAAAACACATTCTTTACGTAAAGCCAGAATACATAATATTACAAATTAAATTGGCAAGCAATTTAATAATTCTGATGCTCATTATCTTCAAAAAATTAAAGAATTTGTTACAAAAAATGACACCTTAACTAGGATAAACCTCTTTTTACATTCTGTGCGAGTATATCTTTCCAACTCAACAATTTATGTGGCACGGAGTTCTCATGAACTAGAAGTTGTAAAAATTATTGTTAGACACCAAGATTCAATACTGGCTCTTTTATTTTTGTATTGCATTAATTCTGATTTATTATTGTAAAAAATATTAGATTATTCATCATATACTTACTTGTTGGAATAACTTGATCATTTTCTCCATAAATGTGCAAAGAAGGTATATCAATTTTTTCATCGTAATACTTTGCATGAGGTGCACACAGTGATTTAAACCCAGATATCATAATAGCAAAATCAAATTCAATTTGCAGCACTGCAAAAAGAGCAATTATATTAGAGCTATATATTTTTTACATATGTATTGATACATATTGTTTTATACTAACTTTTCTTTTGCTTCATAGCACATAGTATATAGACAAAAGCAGCTCCTTGTGAAAAACCCAGTATGCCATCGAAAGGACCTTGCTCTAAGAATACCTTTTCAATCAGAGCTAAACTGTCATCGAATCCTACACATAAATTGCTAGGTATTGTGGCTTTAAACACATGATCCTCTGTATTAAACCACCATCCATATCCTATAAATTTAATAGTAAAATGATTAGCATTCATTAAACAAGTATAGACAGACGAGAAATTTTGTGATATTACTGATATTTCTTTCATACCATTTTCATCTGTATCCTCTCGTCGACCGGTCCCAATTTGGGGCGGGACCTTATGCGGTGCTCGTACAAATGTAAAATCTATTTCCTTTTTAAATCCTTTTCTCAATGAACCTAATTTAGCGCTGAAGACCACGTCTGACTGCATATATCCATGAAGCGCTAGTATCTAATATAAGAGGAATATATTGTTTCTACAGTACGTGCATTAATTATTTTAAATTTTTATGTTAATACAATAAAAATAATTGTTTACCCTCAACTTCGACTTGGTAGTCAGCATCATGCGAATTTTAGTCATGTAGTCGACATGCGCCACACGCGGACTGATGCGGATATTACGGACACGCGCGTCTAATGTCAAAAAGGTTAGTATTTATTCATTGAACTATACATTAGAACACCCATATTCTAATATTTTATTCCAAATTAGTCTCTTTAAACTTAACTTTCCTTAACCCTTAAATATTTTTGTTACTTAATTTTTAAAATAGAATTGAAAATATATAGAATGTATTAAACACACGTTTATCATCACAAGTACAGCGTAACAAATTTTTTCATAAGGGAAATAAAAGAATCTATAAAATATCAATTTAAATTGTTTATTAATATTAGTTTTTCCTTTTCTTTAAAAAAGAGAACTGGAAAAAGTATTTAAATTTTATAAAAAATATATTTAACACTTCATATACACTCATAACTTTGACTTTTCTAAATTTGAATAAAAAGAATTAATATATTGTCATCGCACAAGAATATTGTAACAAAAATAATTAACAAATAATTTCTTATGAAAACGTCTTTTTTTTAAACTTAATCATTTGAATAAATCATTTAAAAAAGGCAAATTATTAGTGTCATCAAATTGTATTTAATTATGTATTCTTCAACAATTAAAGAATAGTAGTATTTAAAGGTCACTGAGATCCACAGCTTCAATTTGCGAATTGAGATTTGTAACATTTTCATTAGTCTCTCTTTTCAAGTTTCTTGGTTTGGCTTCCCTGGGAACATCCAACTTTGACCAGGAACCAGGCTCAGCCTTCTTTAATTTGATTTCTACTTTAGATGGCAGCATTTGAACACTACTTTGCTCGACATCAACAATCTAAAAGGAAAAAGATAACAGTTTAATTTCACTATTCACATATTTAAAACTATAACATTGAAATCAATACATACTTCTTTTAATTCTATATCAAGACAATAGCTTGAATTTTCTTCTACAAAAAATAAATCTATAGTCAGATGGACAGGATTTAACTTTATGGCAGACTGACTAGGCAGATATTTCTTTGCAAATATAGAAACAACTACATATGATCCAGTTTGATGCCAGTCCATCCTACATTGAGCCTTCTTTCCCATATTCTAAAACAGATTTTATATATATGTCAATGATCAAAAAGGTAAACCATTAAATGAGTTATGCATTTAAATGTTATACCTTGGATAGCCATAGGTGTCTGCCTTGTGTACAGCCTGGCTGATTCAGAAACGTGGAAAACTCTGTGGTCTTCTTCTGACAGCAGGACCAATATTTCATACCCTCGTGAAAGATAGGTGTACCAGGATGATAATTGCAAATCTCCTTGTCAGAGGCAACTCCCTCATAGGTCCCTTTGCAAGAACTATTTTTACAAGTTTGTCCTATCTGCACTACCCCTTCTGTCTGCTTGACATTTTCTAAAGCTGTCAGCCCTTTAATTTGTTCTAGTAAAGTGGGAGATATCGTCGGCGACAGCTTGAGCTGAGGTGCGTCGAAAGGAGGTCTCTGTATGGACGTTCCATTATTCAGAGGTCTCGTGACGATCTGTATCACCTCGTCAGCCTTGCATCTGTCAACCGGCGGTTTCTCCGGTTCTAAAGGTTTCTCATTCGAGTGCTTTGACTTTGTACAGCCCTTGATGTTCAAAAACTCGGTAAAGTCCGTACATTTCTTGTTGCAGCAAGACCATCCCTTGTACGCGTCGTGAAACACCGGCTGTCCCGGATGGTGAAGGCAATCATCTGCAAAAGAGCGGTAAGTGCGTTATCTCTTCTCGTACGTTCTGTTAATTTAATTTTAGAGAAAAACAATAGTTTGCACAAGTGCAACTTACCGTCCTTGTTGTCCTTCGGATCGAATTTCTTTCCACAGCCGCGATGGTAGCAGTGCAACAGATTTATCTCCTGTGACATCTCGAGAATATTCGTTTAACGCTAGAGTTATCAATCCCACCGAGAACTGAGACTGAAAACAGCTGAAAAGTGCCCAAGTGTCGCGAATGTCGCTCTCTCTCTCTCTCTCTTTCACGACGCCTCTCTCGGCTTTGTTTCTAGCACGTTCTATCCTTCTATCTCCAAGTAACCTTTCGAATAGCTCAATGAGCTCAGAATCCCGATATCGTAGCACCGAGTAATGTCAAACCGATTATCTCCCGCGTTGTCTTACGTTACGATCATTCAAGCATCAGGCAGCAAGAATTAATTATTTATAAAAGAGCTACGTTCGATAGTCTGATGTTACATATTTAAGATCATTTTAAATCTGGTCTTGAGACCGACGATCTTTGAATTTCATTTTTTTTTCGAGACACCCTGTATACGCGTAAAGGCATAACGCGTATGGTGCGTGAAGAATTCGCACTCATTCCCAATTCCCACTGCACGTCGCATTAGTTCGCGGTTTTGAGAACCAGGCGGCGCTTTGGCACAATCGTTCCTCTTTCTCTCCCCATTCCTCCCCTCGCCTTGCCATCCTCGATGTCATGTGGTCACATGTTTGATTTAAATGGTGATCGTTGTTACTTTAAATCCGTTACTGAATCATACTGAATTTCCGCGTGTCGTGGTGCATCGTGGTGTCGACTAACGTAATTTAGTAACTCGAGTGTACGTGAAACTCGAGTAAAGATGAAGAGAACTAAGCTCAGAGCTGAAAATACGTTGTCCCGGTAAGCGAAAATTGCACGTTCGTTTTGTTCTTGTTGAAAAGCATGACTGTTATAATAATTATCGTTTATTAGTTTATTATTCTTTTTTAACATCCGCACATGCTTATTGTTTGATCCTTATTTCTTTTTCTTATAAAAAGTTATTGGTTTATTTATCATTTTATGAGAATAGTAATTAACATAGAATCTACGTTATTTTTCACTCGCAATAATAATAGTAGTAACAGAAGTATACTTTTTTTAGTGGCTTAAAAAACTCCAGCACGCAGACTGATAATTTTGATAGTCAGATAGAGATTGCTAAATTGGAGGAGCAAATAAGATTACTGCAACTCGAGGTTAATGTTCTAAGAAGACACTCAGAATTAAACAAGCCTAATAATGTTGAAAATCATAGATCCGTTTCTTTGACTCCAAATGCAACGTCAAAAATTAATATGGAAAAAAAACTTTGTAATTGCAAAGGAAACTGTTCTTCACGCATCTGTGGCTGCGTGAAGAAGAATCACAGTTGCAATCCATCATGTAAATGCGATGGAAAACTGTGCCAAAATCAGGTAATGTTGTTAAATGTATAACGTTTTTGTTGTATGTGATGTGTTTTTATGCATGGTGATTGTCTTGGCAAAGCTACTCTCAATTGTTTGTCATTGCTTTTTGAGAGATGATGATCAATTAAAAATTGAATGTTGTTCTGGGTGAATTTGAACTCGGATCTTTGGCACAGAAAGCAGATGAGCAACTCTTATTCTACAATCATCATGCATAATAGGATGTTTTAAACAATATGTTTAAAACTGATTAAAACTTATTTAAAATAGTAAGCATTATTTTAAACAGTTTTAAACTATTGTCGATGACATTTAAAAAATAATACAAATCAAAGAAGAATAAAAATATTTAAATATTTCTGGCTTTATAGATGACCTTGTGTGTGGAAATTCTTTTTTGTTAGTATCATTTTCTCTCTTTCTATTCAACTTAACAACAAGGTTTTTTTTGTTTTAATTATATAGTGACAGAGACAGTGATAAAGATTCAATAGGCATAACAAGCAGTTGATATGAAACTTTTGACCTTGCAGTTAACACAAGATACTCATTATCTTCTAGTTTAATGCTGACGAAAAATTAGAATATTCAAGCTAGAGCAGATCAAAGCTATCAAATGTTCTTTTGTTTATTTAAAATATGCTTTTTTGTTTAAAACATGTGAAGAACAGTTTTTAAAAAATCATTTTGTTCAAAATTTATAATTTTTAGCAAACAAAAAAGAAAACCACATAAAACTTTACAAAAAATAATAATATGCCAATTGATAGAACGTAAAATTTTAAAAAGAATGGCATAATATAAAAAATAAATTTCCAAATTTGCCAAAAAGTTGTCCAAAATATAATTTTGGTTAAAATACATTTTGCAAGTATGCGCCTCATGTTTTTTTTTGTTATTTAAAGATACAAATAAAACAGAAAACATTGTTTTAAACAAAGCTTTATTTTTTAATGAAAAAAAAGTTTCTATCAATTATAATGTGTAATGTGTGATTTAAAAAAAATTTATTGTTTTACAGAAATCGGAAGATAAGCAAGAAAATAAAGAAAATATTAATGTAACTAATGTAACTCTTAGAAATCAAAGGAAAAAAAACGAAGATGTAAGAAATAGAAATAAGAGACTGATCAGTACAGATACGACAGACAACTACGAAATCTTTGAAGAAGGTAAATTTAGCGATATCTATTTTAGTTTTGATGGGAAGGATACTAATATTAAAAATGCATAAACAAATTTATTCAAAATCATTATTGATGTAGAACTCGAGATTAAGGAGCAGGACGAAAAAGAAGAGAATATTCCAAAGCAACAAGAATTAGCAGAACGGGTAAGTAAAAAAGAGAACTAATAGTATAAAAATTATAATTAATAATGCATTTTTTTAATATATATACAGGTATTTAAACCGAGACATCAATTATCACGAACACCACCAAAAAATCTTGAGAAATTACTTGAAAAATCGGGACATCATTTATCGCCACTAGCGAATCTTAAAAAACTTGAAGAACCAAGCTGTTCATTATCAGGAATAACAAAGAATCTTGAAAAACAATTTGAAAAACCGATATTTCAAGTAACCAATACTTCGCAAACATTATCAAGAAACCTTCAGGAACCATCTGAGAAACCAAGAAGTCAATTATTAAATGTCGAGAGTATTCCATCACATTCTAAATCGATTCAAGAAATGATGAATAAATCTCCTTTTGAATTTAAAGGTATACATTGATTTTTAAAAAATTAAATTAATAAAATACTATTCTTAAAACAATGTAAACGCAAGTTTAGAATTTTTTTATTTATTACTTTTTTGGTTTCTTTTTTAAATTTTATAGCAATTGTATATTATGTTTTTCTTAGTTTTTAATGTGCTAATGTTAAATCTTTATGATTATGATTTTATTAAGATTAAATTTGAAGTTAAAAAACTATTAAGAAGAAGGATAAATTATATTTCAGTTAGTTACATGTTTAAGTTCGTTAAATTTTTTAAATATTTGTTTATAAAATTTAAAAAATTTAAAAAATTTTGTTTAGAATAACGTCAGATATTTTTATAATTTAAAGATTGATTAAAAGAAATTTTAATAGAAAAAAATACAAAAAATTGTGTAAATACAACAAATATATAAAAAATTATTTTACAAACTACATGTTATGCAAAATGGATTTCAGATATTAAAGAAGAAACGGTTGAATGGCAAGAGCATACTGCGCAATTAATTGCTTGCCAAAAATGCAAAAGAACTTTTCTGCCTGATCGAATTAAGAAGCATGAAGCTTGTTGTAAAAAAATTTAAATATTGGTGAAACGACTTTTTTTAACTTTATGTTACTTTGCTTTTGATTTTATTTTTCTGATAATATATGGTACGCTAAATTTAGTATTATTTTAAATGGAATGAAATTATATACCTAATAAATATTGTAAATATTATAGATTGTTATAAGTTGATCGTTTTTCTAATATTTCTAGTTCTTTGTACAAAAATACATTTTATACTAATATTATTTAGAACGAATCGCATTTTAAACAAGAAATTATTTAATTTATAAGAAATATGTAAGTGTCATAGTGATATTAATATTTAACAGAAATACAGTTTTAGGAATATGCACTATATTGTAGATATGTAGATAATAAAATACCACACACATTGTGTGATAATAATAATAATAAAGACTGCTTTTTAATTGTATTTTTGATAGAATAAGATCTGTACTTTTAAATATAACTAAAAAATTATTTTACAAATGTTATGCATATTAGATTTCAGTTAAAAAAGAACAAGGTTGGGAAGAGCACACTGCGCAATTAATTTCTTGCAGAAAATGCAAAAAACTTTCCGATTCGATCCAGAAACATGAGACTTGCTGTAAAAAAAATTAAATATTGTAAAAACGAAAATTGTCTTTTCTTAACTTTACATATTATTTTGCGACTTTTAATTTTCATGACAATATATGATAATGTTAAATTTAGTGTTATTTCAAACGGACTGAAATTATATGTATTTGATAAGTATTATGGATTGTTGTAAGTTGACTGAGTTTGTAATTCTAGTTTGACTTTTGTTTACAAATCAATTAAATAGATTTAGTAGTCTTTCAGAATCGATTGTATTATATTGCATTATATTGTGCTATAAATAAAAATATATACATCTTCTTGATTGTTTTGTTAAAAGCATGGTGATTCCTCAGTGTGTTTCTATGGTGTTTTTTTTATTTTTTTAAAATAGTTTATAGAGATCTACGACAGCTACAATTTTATGGCTGATTCCGAACGGCCTATTTAAAAGACGAGATGCTCTCTAGTTTTTTTCCGAGAAATAGTGATCAAATAAAATCCGATGTTTTTGATCGGACTTGGACCCGGGCCTTTAAGACAAGAAGCAGACGCACAATTACACAATCGCAACAATATACAGAATATAATTGTAAAATGTCTAATGGTAGTTTTTTCTTTAATAAGTTCCTTTCTCTTAAATTAAGAACTGTTTCATTTTCAAAAGCTCTAAACTGAATTTATATCTTTGCAACTTTCAAGCTGTTCCATCCATCAGAATAAGTTTACAGTTTACTTTTGTGTTGAATTAAAAGAAAAGTGATAAAAATTGCTGAAACTTATCGACTGTGTTCAAATTTAAATACTTCTGGAACTTAAAATGGCGGCGGTTTTGTGACTCGGAGCAAGTTTCTTTGATCACATCGTCTCTTTGTAAAGCCTCGTCGATGACTTCGCAGATGCACCTGCACCATTTGTATTCCACTTTATCCCATTTAATTCAAATTCGAACGGTATCGGAAAGTCGAGAGCTAAAGAAGAAGAGAAATGGAAGAGAAAGAAGTCACATCTTGTAATAGAATGGAACGATATTGGAGTGATATCTTGCAACCACACGTTCGAGCCAGTAAAGTTAGATTATCGTACGTGGAGGAAATATTTCCGTCCCTCAAGAACAAGCCGTACATCATCCTTCACAAAAATGTAAGATGAAATAAAATAAGACTTTGCTTTGTTCCTTGCGGTCTTGCACAGTGACAGAGATGTTTATCACAGGTTCCTGGCATGCATGTGCAGCATCTCTCGGATCATAAGGAGAACGAGGGAAGTTTCGACGAATATTCATCGAGTAATGAAATGCATGTTTTAAACATTAAATATTACACTCCGTTGGAGATACACATAAACTCCAAAATGTTTTTTAGGACACGATGTCAGTGGTTCACCTTTGAAGTATTCATTCGGCACTGTGAACCTCGAGGATACTGTTCTCATAACGAGACAGAATTGGCGAAAAGAGGAAGAGTTGTATTTGCCACTGAGCAAAATGGATGCAATGTGCGTTAATAAAATTCGGTTTATTAAAAACTATTTCTTGTATACAGAATAAATAAGATAAAGGAATTAATAGCTAATAGGATTTGTCAAAATATATTTCTAATATTATGATTCTTTCTTTTTTCAGTAATAACGTGAATGTTTGTATGGAACACCTTAATACTATTACTTTTCCAATATTAGCTCTCTGCGATGGAAAGGATCATAAGCAGACCAGACTCATTGGCTTTGACATCTTTCAAGATGGTGTTATCGTGATGAATGCTTTTTCTACTGGTCTGACAAGTTTGGCTACAGTAAGAAATGAATGTCACAAAGTAGTACAGGAGCATCTCAAGCCATTTGCGCAAGAACAACATTGTTTAAACAATGTATGCAATATATGATATAATAAGAGTTTAATTATTTTAGTGTTGAAGATTTTTTTAATTGATTTTTGATGTATGTAGACCAAAGTATCAATGTTCAATGCTGTTGACTTGTTTGGAGTAAAACAAGAAACAATTGATTGGGATAAGACTGCCAAGAGTGATTTCGAAGGATGCATTAACGTCGAAATGCATTCAGACAGCTTGGATTCAAGGATGTCGAAAAATACTTTGGTATGCAAGCATAAAAAAATTACATGAGAATATCATATGAATTCTTGAATTTGTATATTTTTGTAGTTAGCTCAAATCAATGCTGGATGGAAGGATAGCTTGTTAAAAGAACTGAGGAGCCAGCTATTTTTATTAATCCAATATTTATCAGCAATAGACGAATGCAAAAAAAATATTGGACTGCAAAATCCAATAATATTCACAACGCCACATTCAAAAGTAGTAAAAAACTTCTATATTCTTTTCAAAATATCTATATATCATTATTTTTTATGTCTTGGATTATGTATGATTTTAGGAAAAGGACATTATAGATGAAAAATTGAATCTTTTGCTGAATGGAGATTTTAGTCTTCAAAAGTCTGAGAGCTATGTTAAGAAAAACAATCATATCAGTAAAGAGAATGCTGAATTTGACGCAAAGCTGCAGGAACGTGTACAAGATGTTTCCTTGAGACATGATATAGATTTTACCGATCTCTTATGGGAAATAATTTCAAGTGAGTAAAGTGTGTTGCTTATTTGTATACAGTGGTTAATTGTGTATTCTTTTCAACATGCACAGAGGCTTCAACGTATCCACAAATGGTAAACTGTCTTGAAACAGTTTTGAAGGAAATTCTTGAACATAAATTTACACCACAGGTAATTAATGGTGTTTTTCCACGGTTATAATTTTAAAAGATGTTAAATTTGTATAGAGGTGCACATTTTAACACATTTATTAGATTAATGACACGAATTCAACGAAATTTGCAAAATGCATTTCCAATCTGCATCATCAAGAAACGACGTCCCATTTATTAGTGGGAAGTGTACCATTGGAACTTGTCGTAGATATGGGATTTGAGAAGCTTACCCGAGATTATTTATATATCCTGAGAGGAGCGCGATTGATTGATCTACATGATTTTCGACAGAAACTGATTATGTCTTCCAGAATCTTTGACGCAGAGAATTATAGGTGATACAAAATATGAGAAACGTTCTATAAATTGAATAGATAAGGATTAATTGAATAGGATTAATATATATTATAATTATGACTTTATTATTTTCAGGAATAAATTGATTACCTTAGCGCAAATTCACATCAGTTTGGAATGCATGTTACTTGTTGAGGCGCATCTAGAATGTCCAATTGAAAGTTTGCATAGTCTGTTTGCTTACGCTTACAAAGAGTTCGTTTCGACACAATCTCCTTTACAGCATCATAATGAGCTTTGCAACCGAATTTTCACCTTGACGGCACCTCTACCTCATACGTTAGCTAATGAGTTGAACAAGATGTGCGTAAAGTTTAATGCTACAACAAAATTTTTAAAGATAATTTTCAAAAAAAAATTTTATTTGCGTGTGAAATAATACAAAACTGTAGTAAATACTATAAAACACACTGCGTATCTTATTTCAGGAATCCCTCTGTATTGAAAGCTTCTGTTTTGTCTCATTCTGCCGCATCAGAGCTAACGACTACAACCTATTATTACAGCAAAATTCCTATTTTTCCAACAAATATATATTCTACTTCTGGTAAAGCAAACAACAAATTCAAAAATATCAAATCGATAAAAAATAAGAAATTGTGCTATATAATAAAATTTAATTCTACTAACTTTATTTTATATATTTTTTTCAGATAATGAAAACGTACAAGAGGAAATGGTTTATAGTATAAACGCAATATCCAGAATGGTGAAGTTTAGGAAACTATAAGATACATTCCTGAATTTCAAAAAATGAATAAAAATTTCAGAATTGGTGTAATTTTTAATAAATAGGACATATAGGATACGTGATGTAATCGAACATTTAATTAATAATTAATAAAATAAAAAGTTATATATATATAAAAGCAATCTCATAAATCTTCAAATACAGTTACATGTATTAGATGTATAAATATAACTACATTTATGAGTGTTTGTACTCTCAGTCATTGACAATATACACTCGAGCATGCTATTAGTCATTTCTCCGTGATCGACACAAATCTTATTAAATTATTGTATTGCGATGTGTGTATGTATATATATATATATATATATATATATATATATATATATATTTTTTTTTTTTTAAAGAATTATTAATTAATGTACAAGAGTATATTGCATTTAAAATTCCTCATTCAATTCGAGATGAATTTCGTAATTGATATTAAAATGAGTGTCACACGTGATAAAAACTTTTTTTTACATGATATAAAATTAACGCTCTACTCGAATTAATCAATATTACAATTCGATTTCTTTCAATGTGCGGTTGTCTGGAATAAATATCATTTAAAAGCTTTTTTTTTCTTTCTCGTAAATCGCTAAACGAAGCATTGGTTTTTTTTATAATAAGTACACAGTTATCAACAACGTACTACGGAAAATGCAGGCAGGGTGATTAAGGCATATTTTTTTGAACTTTAATACTGAGATGTGTCGACGTCATCCATCCCGGAGACGCTGGCTTGTTCCAGTACTTCGAGTAGCTTTTGCATTTCCATTGAGTCCGACGAATTGTCAAGCGTTCTTTCCAGCGCTCGTACGTACGACATGCACGTCCGTCCTTCATGATCCAGATTCTGCGGATTCGCTTTATGCTGCAAAGTTTGCGATAATACAGCGTTATAGCTCAAGATCACGAGGTAATGCGTTTTAGATAACTAGAAAAGGACCACGCACCCATATTAAAAGTTGCGCCATTGCCAAATTCCCGGTTGCGCAGGCCAAATGTAACGGCGTTCGTAGATCCTCCGTGCTGACTGAAATATTGATGTCCTCGTAATTACAGCGCGCCAAACATAACGTAAACGCTCTCATGTCGCCTCTGTATTAGGAAATAATTAAGATTTACAAGATAGAAAAGATTGCGAAAATATACCCACACTTAACTGACATCGACATTCGATTAGATAAGCGGGATACCGTACCGGCAAACCGAATCGATGAGCAATTTTCCTAAAGAGATATTCGGATTGATCGGCGGCAGAAAGAGTTTATCCTCATACTTCCATCTGATCCACTGCTCCTTCTCTTCCCTAGACGAATCCGAGACAGGTTTTTGTTTTCCGTTTAAACAATATTCCCAAATACTGTTGGCTATATCGTTGCCGAGAGCCAGCATGACGCTTAGGTGACCTGCGCTAAAGCCGTCGTTAAAAATGCATCATTAAGCAATAAACATCGACGGGACAAATACGATTGAACGCGCGTTAATAACGCGCGTGAAACTTCGCGTCATACTTACGACCAGTCGTCCAAATCCAAGGATCGTACCTTAGATATGTGCGAACCTAAGTTTCTATGAATACCGGAGCATTCGATGCACACTAAAACGCCTAGATTAAGGCTGGCCCAATCAGGATCTGAAATAAAGATTTGTAATCATGAAAATGTGTATTCAAGTCGTTAGTCGCGCTGTAATTAAGAAAACAAAAATCCACTCACTCGGTGTACCACAGTCAACGCATGCATCATTCCCCGAAACTTTGTTCTTTATGCAGTGCATTTTGAAAGCGTCAGTTTCATTTTTCTTGTCGCCATCGCTATTTTGCAAGCTTGATAGTATTTGCTGTTCTATCGCAGCAATCCAGCTGTCCCTCTCCTCGGCATTGTTTGCCTCGAAATGCCAAGTTTTGTTCTCCAAAGAGATGATAGAAAATTCAAAACTATCTTCTGAAAAAAAAAAGGAATATTGAAAACAATTAAAATTATTTAATCACGTTGTAGGTTGAAAGTTAAAACGAGATTATTGATTGCATAACAAATTGTATAGAAATAATGACATCACGCGTCCTTAAAAATGCAAAATTAGAATCGTTTTTTGAAACAAATTCGTGGAATTCATAAATGTGCCTGGTTATTGAGCGCATTTAATCAAACAACATCGTCTGAGGAGAATCCAAATAAACCATCCAAAAACGACAAATAGAGATTAATTAGTGTTAGTCAAAAACTAAATCCGTGAAGATTTTATACTGTAATCACATCGTGCACGCATGTAACGCAAATCAAGTAGCTATTGTACACAAAGTAAGTAATCAAAATTAGTGATTCTTTAAAAGATGTAAAGTAATTGATTTCAAAGTGATTAGCTAAATCAATATCCAGCTTTCCTATTCAAAGTCCTAATTTCTAAGGCAAAATGATTCCAAAAAACAAACTGTTGCATCAATAAGTACAACATGCATATGGAATCTAAACTGCAGTACCTTGAGCATTGTACGACTTAGAACCTTTTGGCGTTTTACCAGGTACCTTCACAGTAACGTATTGCAAAAGTATTTCTTTGCCATTAGTATCGTTCATGTAATCCTGAAAATGTCTCCTTATAGTAAACATAAATGTGCAAAACAATAAAGTACACAGCTGTTATATAACTGCTAATTACATGTAGGCTCGAATGATACGTCAAACGACCATCCTCTAATAACGTGACATATTTCTTCTTCCACTCTTTCAACGACTTGCTGCTTCGTTTGAACAAATAACCTTGTTTCACTGGTATTTCTCTACCAACACCCATTTCGCCCATGTACTTCTCCTTTTTAGAAGGTGTAAATATATTCGATTTTCTTCTAAATTTTCTGAAAATTAAGAAAATATTATAATAGAACAATACAAAAAAATGTAGAAGAAAATTTAAAAAAATACATATTCAAACCTGATGGTTGTTGGTGTTAAAATTGACGAACGCAGTTCTCCATGTTGATTCTGTACGTTATGAAAATTATCGTTCAGCAGTGACGAGTCGTTTGAACTATTATGAATGGATCTGCAATCCTCATTTCCATCTTTTTCTGAAACCTGTCAAAAAATATTTTTCAAAGTTTGCACAATTTTTTATGATTTTTGTTCAAGAATTTGGAAAATTGATTCAAGCTACTTACTTTCAAGGAATTCGTAGTTTCTGTATCTTTGTTATGAGATTGCATATTTTTAGTAATAGCAGGGACTGCAAATTTAACGTCATTCTCTGTAGCATGTTGGCACACGTCGCATGAAAAATTCTTCACCGATATGTTCTGTATTATTTTTTGACACACTAAAATTTTTCTGTTGTTAGTTCAGACATTAAAACTAATTAAAAAAAAATTATTTATACGTCAAACATCTATTTATTTTCTCAAATATCCTTACCATCTTGAAATACTCTCTCAACATTTAAACCATAAATAGCACATGTCTCATAATAAGGGCATCTTAAATCACAAGCCAGTTTCCGTGGTCTGACATCTTTTATGACACGAGGATTGCTGTCATTAATTGAATCTGTAAAATTAATAAAAGGAGTATGTTTCAAGTGCATGAAAAAATGTCAATAAAAAAAAAAAATAAGATGGTAATGCTTGCAATATATGTACCTTGTACACCTACAAGTATTTTTGGTACTTCTGACATATTCCGAAAAGAACACATTCTATTGTAAAAACTGCAAACTATAGAGAAACTCTCTTCATTTTCTAAGCTGAATACAAGTAATAAAGCGTCTATCCAAGCTGAAAACTGAAAAGGATATTCATTATTTAATATAACAGGCATTGGCACACGGTATGAAACAAAGTGATTTTGTTGCGTACTTGAGCCTCTGGCACCCCACCCTCATCTCTAATCAAGAGAAGGTAACTTTGATCATTTATAAAGATTTCTTTCTTAAAACGACCACCTTCTGGTGATTCCTCGTGCATGAATGAACCAGTGAGATACCTGTGAACGAGAGCAGACTTCCCTGAATCTGAGGAACCAATGATTCCCAAGTGCAATTCAGGGACATCCCTCGCCAATGTCCATTCATGGCTGTTAACGAAGGAATCTAAATAAAAATGTAAATTTACATTAATACATACAGTGCAACCTTGTAACATGCAAAAAAACATAGATGTAGATATTTAATTATATATCATTGAAATTATTGTATATAAATATTAGAGTTACAGCAAATATCTTATACCATAAAATATATTTAAAAAATGTATAAAATTGTTAAGTGTACCCTCTATCGCCACAACATGCTCGCGAATTTGCTTAGCAATATGCGCGTCGGGCACGAGCTCAATCAGATCGTAAATGGCATATATCGACGGATGAACGCTCTCAAAACGTTGTATTTCCTGTCTGATAGCGAGAGAATGATCGTGTCCACTCTGGCCAGTTGTCATTTTTTCTTCTTCGACGTCCGATTTTCTTTGGCGACGATCTATCACATTAACGGCATAGCTTTGAAGTGCATCGCGCGTACGTCACCGAAGACAGGTAGGTTCTTGTGAGGTTCTGACGAAGTTGCCGCTGGTGCATGTAACATATGTCAAATTCCAATATTTATAAACATTATCGGTCGGGGGTCGAGGTCAGCGACGTTGGTTATGTGATATGTACATACATTCGCGATTACGGAGGCAAACGTGCAGTTCTCATGGAAGCAGCGTAGGTTTCAACAATATGGCTGATTTCTTTTTAAGCCTTGTGTTCATGCTGCTAGAAATCGATCCGAGAGAGAGAATTGACCAATCGCATTAATCAATTGGCCTAATTGTTCAAATGCGATTGGTCAATTCTCTCTCTGTCCGAGATCTCAGATCGATTTCTCATATCGTGTATACGAGGCTTAAGAGACTGGCCAATCGATTATTCTTCTATGAATTGACTATGATTGATTAATTTCTTACGGATATGGCTATTATAAACTAACTTTTAAACTATCCTATGGCTCAATGCACACAGGACGCGTCACGCGTTACGCGTGGCGGATAGCCAATCATTCTTTTGCTTTCTTATTTCTTTCCATAAAAGCGAAAAAATGATTGGCTACCTCGCCACGCGTAACGCGTGCTGTGTGCATTGAGCATATGTTTGTTGGCTTCGTGAAAGTTCATCCAGTTACCCTCTCCCTTGTGTGTAGGAGCCATAATACTTTTTCTTTCTAATAGCGAATGAGGTATTTCTAGGTTTCTCAACTGTTCTCAACATAATTCGGGGAATACCGTTACTTTCGTTTCATATACGTACTACGCAGTTCGCTGTGCACGAGAGCTTCAAGAACATTTCGAGGGTGAACTTTCCTCTGTGAAGATTCGAAATCGTCGGGATTTTTAACGACGTAGTTGGAAAATCGTTAATTATCGTTACTCATTCCGCATCATCGTTATTCGCCGTCGCTTCGGAGCAAGCAAGTGCTTTGGACACACAGCATATTTTGAGAGATATCGAAGTAGGACAAGATGCCGAGAAAAGGTACGTGGCAGTTACACGCAATCTGATGCAATTTCTTCAAAAACGAGTTTCTGCCTTGCGTCTTTCAATTTTGTTATTTAATTATTTATAATTTTTGCGGCAATTTGATCGGTTTATCCGAATTACTTGCCCATATTTAGAAAAAAGATAAAATATAGAAATTAAACAAAAGTACTAGTTGAGTCACATAGTTTTATGAACGTGCAGTTGGAGATTGAATTTCCATATTTCGAACTTAGGATGAATTTTTTTTATCAACGTGCACACGCGTATTCGAACTTACAAATGATAATAATCTCAAGGTGATATAAATAAACTGGATTTAAAAGTGTAAGATATTTACACTGCTGCTGTGTGCGCTGTGTGTTTGAAGGACAAAGTCCAGATAGCATTATCTCTGATCTATAATGTAGCAAACTGATTTAGCTTTGTATTCCAAATTATGATTTTTTTCAACAAAAAGTATCTCTGGTATTGCCTTAAATTATAATCTCTAAACTTTGACTAAGCTGACCAGATCTGAATTTTGATGTTTAGTGTTTAAAGCAAATTAATATCACTACTCTAAGTTTAGAACAAAAGGCTAAAGGTTTATTTTTGTAGATTTTTTATAAATAAAAAATTTAGATTCTTTATAACTGATCTTTTTGTATATTTTAGTCTAATTTTTTTTAATTTATAATATATCTATTTTACTATTCTTATTATTTATTACTTTAGTGTACCAATTAGCTGAGAAGGGGAACTTGGTTCACATCGAAGCTAAAAACATTCATCTATCTATTCATTTATCATTCTATGTGCTACCTATATCTAACTATACTCATACTTAAACTTTACCTATTCAATGACTTAATATTTGACATTTTTACATTTACATCTACTATTTCTCATTACATCTTGTCTTTATCCTATACTTTTCATTTGTTATGGCTTTACTTTTCTATTTATATTTACTTTTTATGTCTATTTTACTATAAATTTAACAAATTGCCACATAATATTGCTGTGAAAGACTTATTTATTTTATAAGTTTTTTAGTTAAATCTTTTCAATTAAATTAGCATAAATCTTTATAAGTATGTTACAATTTTAAAACTTGGTTTGTATGTGATTTATAAGATGTTTAATAAAAAAAAAAAAATGTAAATTATAGGAAAAAAGAAGAAGCCGACAGCTGAATCAGCTTCAGGAGATGAGCCACAGCAACAGGAAGCACAAGTATCAACTTCAGTAGAAGCATCATCTAGTTCTCCATCAAAGCAGGCAAAATCTACATCGCCTCAGCAGATAGTACCAGGTTTATCGCAACAGCAGCAGCAACAATCACCACCAGCATGGCCACGACAACAGGCACCACCACCACAGCAGCAGCAGCAACAACCATCAGCATGGCCACGACAACAGGCACCACCACCACTGCAGCAGCAGCAACAATCACCTGCATGGCCACGACAACAGGCACCACAGCAGCAGCAGCAGCAACAACCACCAGCACAGCCATGGCAACAGGCACCATCACAGCAGCAACAGCAACAACCACCTACATGGCCACGGCAACGGGCATCACCACCACAACAGCAGCAGCAGCAGCAGCAACAACCACCACCATCAGCATGGTCACGACAACAGATACCACCACAGCAGCAGCAGCAACAACCACCAGCACAGCCATGGCAACAGCCACCACCACAGCAGCAGCAGCAACAACCACCACTAGCATGGTCACGGCAACAGGCACCACCACAGCAGCAGCAGCAACAACAACCGTTAGCATGGCCACAACAACAGGCACCACCACCACAGCAGCAGCAACTACCACCAACATGGCCACGACAACAGGCACCATCACAGCAGCAACAGCAACAATCACCTGCATGGCCACGACAACAGGCACCACCACAACAGCAACCAGTATGGTCACAACAACAGACACCACCACTAGCATGGCCACAACAACAGGTACCACTACAGTAGTAACCAGGGAATGGAAAGTTACTTTCTAAAAGTAACTCGTTATCGTTACTCGTTACCGAATCAAAAAAATAACTAGTTACCGTTATTTGTTACTGACTCTCGAAAGTAACTTGTTACCGTTACATAGATAGTAACGATTCGTTACTTATTTGTTACTTTTAATTTTAAAATAAAATTAGATGTTTAAAAATTTTTATATAATTCTAAACCTACAGTTCTTAAAATAAAGAAAGCTACAAAAATTATATAGGATTTTCTGAATAAAATTCATGTAGAATTTGTTAAATATAAACTATGTACACTTTTTATCGATATTTTTAATAAGAAGTTATATAATTATGTCACAAAGATTTGATTTTTGTCTGAAGGTTTTACTTTGTAATGTAAAAGTTGAACCATGAAAATGTTTTACTTTAGTATTACATTTTTATTGTTATTAATTAACTATTTACTTTTAATAAAAGTTGACATCTGTAAAGTTTGTTTTTATGCTAATACAATTCTGTGATTGGTTTATTTTACAAGTATTCTTCAATATAATTTAACGTAACGATTTTAAATATAACCACGAACTATGAATATTGATTGAAAAATAAAAATTGAAAATTATAAATTAAAAAGTAACGATAAAAGTAACTATTAAATTTGTTACCGTTACTAGAAAAATGTAATTACGTTACCGTTACAGTTACAAAAAATAAAAAGTAACGCCGTTACCAATTCGTTACTAAAAAAAAGTAACTGTAACGGTAATGGCGTTACAAGTAACTCATTACTTCCAATCCCTGGCAGCGACCAACATGGTCACAGCAACAGGCACCACCCCCACAGCAGCAACCAGCACGGTCACAACAACAGGCACCACAAAGTCAACAACAACAGCAGAAAAGTAAAATTAATGCTCAAATATTAATAAGTAAAAAATTAGTATTAAAATCAGAATTAGTATTAAAATATTTAACATATTTTTGAATTTATCCATGTATAAAAAAATTGACGTAAAAAGATGCATAGCTAATTTGGAAAAGTGGAATTGTTTTTTTTTTAAATAAATCAAATTTTTTAAATAAATACTTGTAAAGAAAGAATTATCAATTAATGTTTTTTATCTTACATATAACAATACTGAGATGAATCAATGAAAAACAAATACTTAGCATGTACATAAGAGATACTTTGTTTTACATTAGGATAATATATCAAAATTAAATCTAAAATCTATTTAATAAAATGTGGATTTTGTATTTATTTTATTTTAATATCTTTCTTTATGCATGATGAAAATTGAATCAACAAAAAACATAATTTTATTTAAAAAAAAGAAACTATTTTTCAAAACGAATTTTTTTAGAACAAAGATATCTATAAAACTTTTTTCTTTTTAATAAAACAATTTTTGTATAATATTTTTGTGTAAATTTATTTTTTAGATATTTGTTTTCATTAAAGTGACACATTAGTATGTAGCATGTATGTAGCAGAATGTAATTTTAATTTTTTTATGCGTTTTGGCGACAGTCTTTTAATTTCACACAAAATTTAATTGCATAATGCTGTTTGATATTTCCTTTTTTTGTTATTTTTGTGATAGATCAATAGAAATGCTTGCTGATACAAATGTTGACATCTGCAAATTTCACTGACGATATAATGGATTAAGTTTCAGTGCTTTTTCTACAGTATTGCCAAATCTGGAGATAAAAATTTAATCTTATTACTTTCCTGCATTACTTTTGTGCATATACACATGAATATGTAAAAAAGTACATATGTGTAATATGATTTATTTTTTATAGTTGGTGCTGCTGGCGATCGTCAACAAGTTCCTGCTAAGCACCAACCGCAGCCATCAACAAGTGCTTCATCTCTTAATGTACGATCATATATTATAATTAATACAAAATATCCTTGATTACTTTTTGTATATAATTATTACATTTTTTTTTTATACGCATACGCGCGTATGTTTTAAAATATCCATCACAAATAGATATTTTAAAACACATAATGCGTTTAATTTGTTCAGCCTTTTTAATTGTCATTCTTTTTTCAGGTATCTTCACTTGGTTTGACTGATCCATTCCACTCGGAAAAGATAGAGAAAGGAAAAATGACATCAGCTCAAATAGCTTCGTATCAACAGATGATACCAAAAAGACGAAATCCTATGCAAGCTGGAACAGTAGGGCACAGAATTAAAGTGTACACAAATATGTTCGAAATTATATTCGACAAGAACTTTGTAACCAACGCAGTTCATTATGACGTTACTATTCAGCCTTTTAAATCTGCTAAAGATGAAAAAGAAAAAAAAGATGTCAAAGTACCGAAACTTCCCAAAGCTCTATGTAGAAGTATTTTTGACCAATGTAGAAATCAACATTTTAATACCAGATATCCAGCATATGATGGGAATAAAAATGCATATAGTGCAAATGATCTTCCTTTTTCCGATAATGTAAGTAATACATGTGTTGATTTTATAATAGAACCATTTTTAGAAAATGTTTTAGAACATTGTTTGAATTATCAAAATCTAATTTTAAAATAAGAAACTACAAAGAGAATGAATTTTTAATAACATTTTTATACTTTTTATTATTGTTTATAGATACAAGATGTTTTCTCGTATACAAATGACTTTGGAAGAGAAAAACAATATCAAATTACTATAAGGAAGGTAGCTAATGTTGACCTTAGCTGGATAAAAAATTTAAGACCCGGTCTTCCAGGATATAAAGATCAAACCGCAATGCAAGTTTTGGATATCATTATGCGTCATGCACCGGAATCACGGTTCATTAATGTAAGTTATTTATAGTAAAACAGACTATTTTATTACGCCTTTTGGAGAGTGTAATAAAATATCTACAATCTAACATATATACATGTATAACATGCATCCTTAAAACTCTATTCTTAGTACTAACTTGAACTGATTTTTCTTACAAATACTCTTTTCAATTCTTCCGTCTCTCTTGCTCCATTCCATTTTGATTTTTTCATAACTTTTTTTCCCCATCCGTGCCTCATTATCTCTAAAATCTTCTAATTTTCTTTCATTCTCCTCTTCTTCATCTTCTAATATTTCTTTCATTCTTTCTTCCTCCTGTTCCTTTTCTACATTCCACCTATACATGTTCTCAAGATTCTGTTTTTATCTCATGCATCCTGCAAAGTCCTTCCAGATAAGCAACTTTTTTCGTTTATATTCGACAATCGAATCTACATTTTACTACACTTAAGCAATTAATAATAGTTTTATAATAATTTATTAATACTACATCTTGAGCATTATATAAATAATAATACTTGATTTTCAATTTAATCTCAGCACTTAGATCTAGCTATGATCGTTAAAGTACTTCATTTATATTACGTTATAAATAATACTATTTAAGGAGATGCTAAATCTAGCATTGAATTTCTTCGAGCGAGAGTCGAACGGCCCGTGGTCGCGCACGGAACGAAAAGTAAGGGGAATAGCATGAACTAAAGCACTAAAAATGTAGGTATTCTTACGGTCTGCCGATTTTAGTCTTTCCTCTCTCTCTCTCTCTCTCTCTCTCTCTCCTCCCCCCCTCCCGTCTCCTCATTCCTTATCGTCTAGCTGCCTCGTAACGAGGCAGCGACAATCGCGATGGCAAGTAGTGAGGAAGCGGGGGAAAAGGACTAAAATTGGCGGACCGTGGGAATATTCACTTTAGTGTTTTACACGAACAAGCTAGCACTCTTTGTTCAACACACTCATAAATTATGACATCTGTCCTTCGATTTTAGCGCCATTTATCACGGCATCCAAGAATTAACTACTGTTCTGTTTTACTCTTTTCATCGAGATCGCACGAAAAAGTATACACGAGTAAACACGAAATTCTCACGGTTATAAATCTATATTAAAGCACCTAGACTCATTTCTAAAAGCACAATATTGTTCTTCAATGTCCACTTTATGGCGAATCATGCTTGTTTTATACGTGCAAAGTGAAAATTTTAAACAGAAGATATTTCTATGTGTTAACGCCAAAAGTCAACAACAAAACTGTAATTTTCCAATTTTTTTTGTTTTTCTTATAAAATTGTTACGTCCGTTGTACATTATTGTCTGTACTTCAATTGTGAAAGATTTTTAAATCTGTAAATGCAATTAGAAAAAACGGCGCGCGCAAAAATTACTGTTTTCAGGCGGTAAAAAAGGACGACTTTAGAATTCTCTTAAAAAATAAATTGCATATATATATATATATATACTTATATATGCAATTTATTTTTTAGGCGGTAAAAAAGGACGACTTTAGAATTCCCTTAAAAAATAAATTGCATATATATATATATATATATATATATATATATATATATATAATTACATATTGTTTGACTATAAACCTACGTTTTTAATATCTATTATACAAAATATTTATATACTTTATAAAGTTTTCTAATTATAGAAAATTATATAAATACTAGAAATAAAAGATATATACATGATATAAAATATACTATAGGTTGGAAGATCACTCTTCTGGAACATAAATGAAAATGAACCACTGGGTGGTGGTTTAGCATTAGCGCGTGGCGGATTTATGTCCGGTGTACTTGGCTGGCAACCATATCTAAATGTAGATGGTAAAGTATCCATGTTGATTGACACATTTATCATTTTAAACAAAACTTACAAGTGATACTTTTAATACTTTTTACTCTTGTAATGATTTACTTGAAGCTGCATAAAATGCCTTTATCTCTTATTTCTGTGTAATCTTTTATTTTATTTATTGTAGTTTCTCATAAAGGATTTACCATGCGTCAAAGAGTTCTGGAATATATAGCTGAAGTTGTAACTGCATCTCGAGGAGGAAGAAATCCATTCAGGGAACAAGATCTCACTTACAACGACATAAGCAGGAATAAGACTAAAATAGAAAGTTTTTTAAGAGGTTTAAAAGTTTCTTGCGAGTTACCTAATTCACCGAATTCGAGGCGAACGCATCGCGTAGTTGCGCTGTGCACCGATGCTACTTGTGACAGCCACACATTTGAGTCAAACGGGGTTCAATTCACAATAACTCGATACTTTTTGCAACAGAAAGGATATAAGATACGTAGACCTGATTTGCCTACTCTTCATGTGGGCCCAAGTACCAGCGGAAGCAAAGTTTTGCTGCCTCTCGAAGTATGTAAGCTGTTTTATATTTGTTACAAGTGATGGTTTAAGATAAATTAAAAATTCTCAAAAATATTTATAGTTGTGCACGATTGTGCCTAGTCAACCTGTTAATAAAAAGCTGGATGAAATACAAACCTCAAACATGATCAAAAAAGCAGCAACAGATGCAAATACACGTAAAAGCAGAATAGAACAAGCGGTAAAAGACATTTTATATCATTTCGTATTACATTGAATATATAGTATTATTTATTATGTTATATTTTATTAGTTCCAGACAATTAATGTGAACAATAGTCCCGTCATGCAAAGAGAATTTCATCTGTCTATCAAGGCACAAATGCGAGTGACAGATGCCAGAATTTTACCTGCTCCAGAATTGAGATATGGAACAGGAACAACGGCCGTCGCTAAAGGAGTTTGGCGCCCCCAACCATTCAATCAGGCCAAAAATTTAGAACCCAAATCGTGGACTATTCTTGATATAAGTGGAAAAGAAAGAATTGATGATTATATACACGAATTTGTGAATTCGTTACAGAGCAATGGTTAAGTATTTGAAGAATAAGGTTTACAGAATTTTAAAATTCTGTCGAAGGTCTTTAAAAAGTACAGTACATCTGTTAGTTGTTTATTCGAAGAGAAATCATTATGATTCATAACTTGCAACTATAAAATTTAGATATTTGAATTTTTATTTTAAGAAAGAATCGCATGTAAACATATACATATATACATATACATGTGTATGCATAAATGTGTATGATTATTTTTAATTTAATATAACAGGTATATGAATTGTGCGTACGTGCGTGTATATATAAAGATTGATTTTTTCTTTTCAGCAAGACAAGTTGGTATGATGATTGGTGCACCCATGACACCATTTAAACATTTTCGTCCACAGGACCCTTTGCCAGATATCAAAAGTTGGTTCAATGATAAGAAAACATTAAAATTAATAATAGTTATTATACCAAGTCGTACAGACGTAACATATGGTGAGTTTTTCTTTATATTTTTTTGTTTTAAATATAAATTTATTTGTTGTTTATTGTTGTCTCAGGCAATGTGAAATACATTACCGAGATGGAAGTAGGCGTTTTGACACAATGTGTAAAGATTGGAACTGTGGAAAGAACGAATCCTTCGACAGCAAAGAATATTTTGCTAAAAATAAACTCAAAACTGAATGGTATCAATCATGTATTGAGTACAATGTGAGTAAATTATAATCGTGTCTTGTTTTATAAGAATAATTTGTAATCTCGAAAAACTGTTTTCTTTTTTTATTTATTTTCTTTTCTAGTCCATCATGTCTGAATATTCCTTGCATGCTTGTTGGTGCCGACGTGACTCATCCGTCTCCCGATTCTAAAGATATACCATCTATTGCAGCAGTTTGTATAATTATTAAATACAGCTCTTTTATGTGAATATATATGTATTAATTAAAAAATGCTGTTAAATCAGGTTGCTGCAAGTAGAAATGCTCAAGCTTTCCAGTATAATGTTGCGCTGCGACTTCAACAACCCAAAGAAGAAATGATTTTAGATCTCGAGGAAATAATACTAAATCAACTTTGCATCTATCGAAGAGAAACAGGATCTGATCCAAAGAGAATCATTTATTATCGGTATGTATTGACAATGTTCAGTGTTTATATATATAGAACTGTTAAAAATAAATTCTTTTTATAAAAAGAAACTTATATATCTAGTTAAATGAATAACTTACAAAATATATATGAAACATTATTGAAAAATTTTTCCAATTATTTATGCAATGAGTTTTAAATGGTTTTAAAGTCAGATAGAGTATCGAATAGATATATAACGATAAAAATGCGATTTTTTTTATTTCTACAATTGTATACTTATATTTTAATACATTCCATATTTATATTAATATATAGAGACGGAGTGAGCGAGGGGCAACTTCCACAAGTCATGTATTATGAAATAAATGCTATTAAAAAAGCGATTAAGAGATTTAAAAAAGATCAAAGTAACATTGAAGTTACCTGCTTGGTCGTGCAGAAAAGACATCATGTGCGTCTCTTTCCAGTAGATAGAAAAGATTCAGATGACAGAAATTGTAATGTAAAAGCAGGCACAATTGTAGATACAGAAATTACCCATCCAGATCACATTGACTTTTATCTCGTATCACATGCAAGTATTCAGGTACGATCGATTTGTTTTTTGTTTCTTTATAAAATTACATTTGTTCTTACAGCCATGTTTCAAGAATTACGCATAATTTCTATTTCCTATTTCATTTCTTGTGTGCAGTCATTTATTGTTAAGAAACATTTAAATATATTAATGATACATTTTTTTGCAATAACAGTAATTAATAATTTATACAATAATTTATAATAATGATAATAACTTACATATCTTCTTGATGCTAAAAAATTATTGATTTTTAGGAAAGGATAATAATTAAATTTGTATGTACAAAAAAATGTTTTTTTTTTAAACTTATGATTTATTTAAATTGACTTTTACTGGGACTGCTCTCAGGTCCACCTTCCAGTCTTAGCGCTTTAGAATTCTGTTTTTAGAACAAACGAAAATAAGAAAAATGATTATGAGTCTTTAGAATAGTCTAGAATGATTGTCGTTAAGGTCTGACCGTCAAGCGAAAAATTTTGATTTTGTCGACAAATTTTCGATCTTTAAATATTTATAAAATTGTTATGAGAAAAAATCTTTTAAAATAGTTTGACAGGCCATAGAAACATTAAAACTTTGTTCCCAAAAAAGATTGACAATAGTTAAAATTATCACACTAAGACTTTTGAGAAAACTTTTTCGGTTTTGAGAAAAATGTGTTTAAAGTTTAACAAAGAAAATTGATAATGATAATCATGTTTTTGGGCAACTTTCCACTTTTTTCCTATATTCTAAACTCTATAACAAATAATTTAAAATAAAAAAAAATTGATTTTGAAAGTTGAGAAGGTATGTAATTCTCTTAAGAATCATATTAAACTATATTAATAATTAAATTTTACAAACTGTAGAAATGCATTTTTTTCTATAATCAATTATGGTAAAACTTATTTAACATAAAATGTTGATGATCATACTATAAATGTAGGGTACCGCAAGACCTACCAAATACAGATGTATATGCAACGAGTCTAACTTTACTGAAGATCAGCTTGAGCAATTGACCTATTATCTTTGCCATATGTATGCTCGCTGTACAAGATCTGTAAGCTATCCGGCCCCAACTTATTATGCTCATTTAGCAGCTTTTCGCGGAAGAGCCTTGACACAAAGGTAAGCAATCAATTACGATACAGAGGCTGGATATTAATTATAATCGCCATTTCTGTGACATAATTCCTTTTGCAGAATGAAATTTAATTTAAATGAATTGGGACAGCAACAGAGAAATTTTAGAGAAATGAAGATGACACAATCACCGATGTATTTTGTTTAAGAGTAGTTATTTACAATTTCAAAGATTTTCAAATTTATAATTGATACAGTATGTATGTCGAGATCCTATTTTATTTAAGGATGGATATTCATGATTTCAAAAATTTGCAAGAATCGCATTATAGTAAAGACAGTACGAGAATCGGTTTTATTTTCCTTTAATTGTGAATAGATTCTATTAATATATAAATCTAGATATTTCTGCAATTAATAACAATACAATTGATGTTTTTTTTTTTTTTTTTTATAATGTGGATTATACTTGAACTATATAACGATTTAAAATATGATGTAACTAGAAAAAAAGACAAACTATGTTAAAATATATTTTTAACTTTGTCGTAAAAATTAAAAAAAAAAATTAATTTTAATTCTCAATACATAGATATGTAAACATAGCATATGTTTACATATATATATATATATATAAAATATATATATAATATATATATATATATATATATATATATATAAATGTTATAATATTATACATACAATATATATATACTGTTTCAAAAATAGAGATCGGTCTCTCGGGAGGTAATTAGGAAAATTTTCTAAAAATAAGAAAATTTTATACGAAAAGTAATAGTATGTCTGGGAAAGCATCTCTTTGCAGAGATGGTTGTACCTTCAATATCGCATGGGTAAGACTAAAGTGTCCTGCATAATTTCATTTTATGTAATAAAATTCGTAAAAATCATCATTTCTTTCAATTTTGACGAAAAAGTTCAAAAGAAAAGCAATTTCAAATTTAAACATAAAAATGGTATTAATTAGAAATCATTTTTAAATCTATGGTTATACCATTTTTTCTTGTTTTTATCTTCAATCATCTCCCGAGCTATTAATCTTCACTTTTGAAATACACTCTTAAATATAACATCATATAGGGTGTCTCAATAACTATTAGGCAAAATTATAGGAATCATTATGTAAAAAAATATATAATTCCATTAAAAAAAAAAAATGAAGTTGACCTTGAAATCTCTGAAGCGCCTTCTAGATAAAAAAATTATTTATTGCCATATGATAGTCTTTTTTGTTCCATGCGATTTTAATTATGCAAATTTTTATCTGGAATTTATAGATTCGAAATTATTTCAAGTGGTAATAGTTATTGAAATGTCCTGCATTTTATTTATATATATATATATATATATATATATATATATATATAATATAAATATTGTATATATAGGACGTCTTAAATTTACTGACACCTATTAATGGTGGATTCCAAAGATTTCAAGACAGAAATTCTAATAAAATGTTGAGACTACAATAGATTTTTTAAATGAAAGTTTAAAGTTTGCAATTTAAACTATTCAAAACACTTACATATGGCACGTTACACAGTGAAAGTGTATGCAAAATAAAAAATATGAAAAATAATTACCTTTTTGAACACCATTACGCTATGTGCTATACCTGAGCATACGTATTCTTATTTAAAATCTGTTGTTGCCTCGACATTTTGGTATTAATATTCTCATCTCGAAATGATTTTAGGAATCTGTACAGTAAATATAGGATACTCTATATATTATATATGTAAAAAATTATACAAATTTAATTTTTTTATCATTAAAAAACGTTATTATTGACTAACATTAACATTATCACTTATTATCAACAACATTAACATTAAACTGTATGATTAATCAAATAGAGTGTATAATTATATAGCTTTTATAATCATTGTTCTTTTTATCTATTTCATAATGATATAATAACAATTGTATTACATAATTAAATTTATGCAAATGCATGAATTTAATTGTGTAATACAATTGTTTAGAGTATATATAAAGCTAGGAATACTTGTGTGAAAAATATTTCGTGTGTGTATATATATATACACACACACACACACATACATACACATAAAATTATACAATCAGTGCTTTTTATTCGCGGAGATTACATACCGGAAAAAATGTGGTAGCATATGGGATAATAATAATAATAAAAAAAAAAAAAAAAATGACGCTCATAATACAATCGCATGCCTGTGTGCGATGTTTTGTATTCGCGAATATTAAAATATTTATCATGAAGAATATGATCACAATACGTCAACTGCAAATAATAAATCCGCGAATAAGAAACGATTGTCTTTATCGTTAAAAAAAAATTAAAAAATTGGTAATATGGTTATAGTAATATGATGAAATATATTTATGTATGCTTCATGACTCTATGATTATGTATGATGAAATGAATAGCCTTACGAATGAGATTCATGAATTATAATTCCATTTTTAATTAACTGAAAAGTATAGATATTTAGACAAGAGTTACCGCACATACATTACACACAAGATGATATAATACTGATTATTAAATATTGTAGTATTTACATTCGATTTTTATCTGCATTTTCATATGTAATATGAAATTATAAATTACATATATATATATATAATGTATAATTATATATACATGCGTATACATATATATACATATAAATTATATTCAAAATTATGTAAATGGTGTTGGGAAAAACAAAATAAATGCAATTTATATGAAAAAGATATGTGGCGTCACTTTTTTGGAGTAAAGGAGCAAGGGTGATTTAAAAAATTTAAATGGTATAAGGAGTTGACTAGAGGTTTATTTGAAAGATTTTTTTAAAAATAACGGTTTTTGAGACAGTTTGCTACGACCCTTCAATCAAAAGTTATGATCATTTAAATAAAAATTTACATTTGTTGATTTTTGCATTATCCTTCAGTCATGAACCTCAGCAGCTTTTCGTGTAGAGGTATAGGAGTTCTTTATGAATGATTGTAACATCTCTATTGAGGTATTTGAGGTCGCTTCATAGCGATTTTCGACCTATCTGATCTTTGCTGAATGCATCCTATATTCTCAAAATGCTTACATGTTTCCTGTACAGTGATTGCAGAGATCACTTGTAGATCTTACCGAAACTTAGCATTGAATCTCGAATCTTGCGACGGAAACCCGGGATATGAGGCAACGCCGAGATACGAAACACGATTGAACGCGAGACGACGGACGACATTCTCAAAACATTTACTCGCATCAAAAACTCGTAGGGCCGTACGGGACGACGAGGATGCGAGTTGAAATGCGCCGCGAGACAGAAGATGCGAAACGCGATACGACTACGCACCATGCATCGTGTCCGACACGATGGATGTTGCCACGAACTGTCACGAACGCCCGGCACCACGTATCATTCTCGAAACACTCGTTTGCATCGAAAACTCGTACGGGACGACGAGGATGCGAGTTGAAACAAGTTGAAATGCACCGCGACGCGTCGCGACCTTCCGCCGTACTCCCTAACCGACCGACTGCTGCTACTGAGTACTGCGTAGTGGCGACGGTAGCGCCGCGCAGGCGCGCCACGCGCCAGTCACGCCGCTACGCAGTAACAGCAGTCGGTCGGTTAGGTGGAACGGCGAAAGATCGTGGCGCGTCGCAGCGCATTTCAACTCGCATCAGCTCGTCGTCCCGTACGAGTGAGTGTTTTGAGAGTGCCGTGGAGTGTCGAAAGTAAAGTGAAGTGTCGGACATCCGTCGTGTCGGACACGATGCATGGTGCGAAATCGTGTCGCGTTCGGTCGTGTTTCACAATCTTCTCCATTGCCTCGTTGCCTCATCGTATTATCATCCCCCCGTGTTTCAGATGCATGTGAGTATCGGGAGCTTGTTTCGAGAGCGCCGAAAACGAAGGGTCGTGTAGCATTCGTGCTAAGTGCGTATCAAGACGAATCGTGAGGAGGATCTTGCATCTCCCGTGACTTTCAGACTGCAACGGTCCGGCGATCAAGACGATGCGAAGTCGCATCGCGCGTTTAATCGCGGATTCTCCGTTGCCTCGTATCCCGTGTCTCGAATTTTCGACGAGCGTGAGTACCGGGACTGTCGAAAGCGAAGTATCGCGTGTTCGTGCCAAATGTTGTGAATCGAGAGGAGAAGGATCGTCGTGAGGAGGATCTTAATTGGATCTCGAAGGTTCGAAAGCTGCAGCCGAGACGAAGCTGGACGAAGCGACCAGCGGCGAACGGTGAGTCAATTTGTATTTGTATTCACACCTACAATTCGGTATTCGCGCCTCGTCCCAATTGCGTTCGTATAAATTACAGTCGGTACAGTGCGACAAGACAAATCGGTCATACGCGCGAAAACCAGTAGAACGGGAACGATTTAAAGTTTGTGTACGCGCGCTTAGCGTTCTTTTCGCCAGGTGTGCCAACAGTCGGGCGATGTGCTTTTCGAGGTCTAACCTCTCTAACCTCGTATCTCATGTTCGTTCATGGCTTCGATATTTCACGTGTCTTTGCGTGGTACATACGTAGGAAGTAATCAACAATTTCGTGATATCACTGTTACGATATTGTTTTAAAAGATGTCTGTGCCCGAGAAAGTGTTGATGCGAAAAATCAAGAAACGAGAAAAGACAAAATTAACAGTGCTGAAACAACGAGAGGAACAAAAAGGTAAGTGCAACACTAATTTTGAGGTTAGCTGTAGTTCTATTGAATAAGACTGTATTTAAGAAAAACGTAGCAGAATTAGTGATTTCTTAGTCTCAATTTCCTTTTTTTCCACTGTAATATATTCTTTTTGTTATTATTTTAAATAAAATGTTTATTTTTTATATAGATGCAATCAAAGAACCAAAAGAAGAAGAAACAAGTCAGCAAAACACAGAGGATAGCCTTCCAAAAAGTTTGTACAAATTATTTTAATAATTTGTTTTATAAATTATCTTAAAGAAGATATGAAATTTATTGGAAAACTAATGATAGCGTTTGCATAATTAATACACATTTTGCATTTTTATTACATAATTATTAATAGTGATTCCCATATTTTTTTTTTTAGAAAAGATAAAGTTAAAAGTGTCAAAAAGAAGTGAAAATTCTGAGGTAGCTGAACAGTCTCCGACTACTGAGAACTGTACGTACTTCTGATATGATTATATTGATAACTGAATGATATTTGATGTCATTGATGTATATTTTTATTTAGTACCTGGCACGGCTATAGGGTTTGAAGTAACAAATGATACAAACTTCTCTGTATTGAGCGAGAAAGTATGCGAGAATACACTAAAAGCGATAAAAGATATGGGTTTTACAAATATGACTGAGATACAAGCAAAATCTATTCCACCACTTTTGGAAGGGAGAGACTTGGTTGGCGCTGCTAAAACTGGATCTGGCAAAACTCTGGCCTTTTTAATTCCTGCTGTTGAATTGATTTACAAATTGAAGTTTATGCCACGCAATGGTACATAAACTCAATATATATAACCAGTTTCAGAAAAGCTTTTAAATATTTTACTTCATAAGCAACTTTTATATGAATTTGGTCTCTAATGTAAATAAGGAGTAATAATAGTTATTTAAATGTGAATATAATTTTTGTCTAATATGAAATATATAATAATATACAATTAATGTATTTTATATATATTTAATATTTTAATGATAATTTTTATCTTTAAGCATAGAGATCATTTAAAAATAGAAGTTGCTATAGAAAGTAATAAAGTTAAGAATAAATCTGTTTTATTATCTCGATTATTACAATAATCATACAAAATTAGAAATATCTAATAAATAAATATTTATAGGTACTGGTGTCATCATCATGTCTCCTACAAGAGAATTATCTATGCAGACTTTTGGAGTCTTAAAAGAATTAATGAAGTATCATTATCACACGTATGGTTTGCTGATGGGTGGCGCCAGCAGGCAAACCGAGGCTCAAAAGCTTGCAAAAGGAGTCAATATTATTGTGGCGACGCCGGGACGATTATTAGATCATTTGCAAAACACACCTGATTTCTTGTACAAGAATCTTCAATGTTTGGTCATCGACGAAGCGGATCGTATTCTAGATATTGGATACGAAGAGGAGTTGAAACAAATTATTAACATTCTTCCCAGTTAGTAACATTGCATTAAAGGAAACAAGTTTTATTTTTGTTTCTACTTGAGTTATTATTTGCAGAGCGCCGGCAAACTATGCTTTTTAGTGCAACGCAAACACAAAAGGTAGCGATGATAACAACGTTAGCCCTTAAAAAGGAACCTATATACGTGGGAGTCGACGACGACAAGGAAATGGCGACTGTAGAGGGCTTGCAACAGGGTTATGTGGCGTGTCCGAGCGAGAAAAGATTTCTACTTTTGTTCACGTTCTTAAAGAAAAACAGAAAGAAGAAGATAATGGTCTTTTTTAGTTCCTGTATGTCCGTTAAATTTCATCACGAGCTCCTAAATTATATCGATTTACCAGTAATGAGTATACATGTACGTTATTACATTTTTTTTCCTATGCTATTCAAAATTACAATATTCTTGTAAACTCTCGATTTAATGTTCATATTTTTATTGATAGGGTAAGCAAAAGCAAACGAAAAGAACTACGACTTTTTACCAATTTTGCAACGCTTCTACGGGGACTTTGCTTTGCACTGACGTGGCTGCAAGAGGTCTAGATATACCTGATGTCGATTGGATCGTGCAGTATGATCCACCAGACGATCCCAAGGTAGACTCGTATTATTTTGCTTTACTTATTTTAAAAAAAGAGATTAATACGGTAATCTCAATTGTGAATTAATAAAGATTGATTTTCAGTATTAAATGTATGACTTTCAGGAATACATCCATCGTGTTGGTCGTACCGCTCGCGGGGAGGGTAGCAGCGGTCACGCTTTGCTGATATTGCGACCAGAGGAGCTTGGCTTCCTTCGTTATCTTAAACAAGCTCGCGTACCTGTGAATGAATATGAATTCTCTTGGAATAAAATCGCCGATATACAATTACAGGTATACGCGATACATATATTAAGGTTTTTCTTTAAAATGTATTCTGAGTGTTTTTTATCAGGACCATCATTTAGACGCTTTGTGTTCAAGTCGAAACTAAGAGTCACAAAAATATATATCTTCTAGTAGAAAAATTGAAATGGGCAACTCTACCAATTTAATTAAAAACTGCTAATATTTCAGAAATAATATTGATAAAAATATTATATAAGATACCTTCTTTTTTAGCTTGAAAAATTGATATCGAAGAATTATTTCTTACATCAGTCGGCAAAGGAAGCATTTAAGAATTACGTCAGAGCATATGATTCACATCATTTGAAGCAGGTCTTCGATATAGAAACTCTGGATCTGGCGAAAGTCGCCAAATCGTTCGGATTTATCGTACCACCGGCAGTAGACTTGAGTAAGTTTTTTGATTTAATAATAAATATTATATTGTCTATATCAGAGACACATATTTTAAGTTAAAGCAAAAGTACAAATTTTCTTGGAGAAATTTACTTATAACTTTTTAAGTTTCTGTATATCTTAAAAATTTTTAGGTATATCTATTTGAATTTCTATCAAGTAACGTATGGAAAAAAAACTGATTCAATTTATATTTATTGTTCATATTTGAATTAATCAAAATCTTAATTATTGCTTTCTTGATATTAGTTTCCAAATGTAGCTTCAAGTTTTAAAACAGCACAAATACATACATATACTATATTAGTTATTCTAGTATTAAATTTATTTTTTTTCTATTTAACTCAACAGAAGTGGGAATCAGTAAGGCTTCACGACCACGGAAAAGGCTCGGTGGAGGCGGTTATGGACATTTCAAAAATATAAACGACTCGAGTTCGGCAAAGCAGCTGAAACGCACCAAGACCTTTCGCCAGATAGGCAAACGTGGGCAGGACAATCGGCAATTCAGTAGATAACAGTCATCCACGCGCACCTTATAGGCGTAGACGGCAGACAATAGCGTACGATAGCTGCGCATCATTAGAGATCAATTTAACGATATTAATACATCTCGATGTGGTAATTTGAGAACCCACAACAACAGGAGGAACAGCCCCGCCATCTTAATCACTAGATTTTACTGTATTATTGAAAATTCGTAAATAAGATAAGATGCGACACAGAGGTAAGTGCATTCAAATTGTACTTCCTGATATAAGTTGGAGTTGTAATAAACTATTATACTGTATGTGTTATGCGTAAAATTTTAGTAAATGATTACAAGTAAGGATGATTTGAATGCTTTAAACGGTATTTTTCTACGTGCTAGACTCTTGGACACAAGAACGTTGGAGTATTATCGTGTCTCGGTTGAGGCACACAGTGTTTTCAGTTTTAGGTTTAGCGGATTGGAAGTACATTCGCTTTATGTTGAGAAGTTGTCATTCTCGACTTGGTTGGCTTTTTTCCGTAATGATTCTGAATTATCCTGTCTCTGTTTTTCCCAAGTTTTTTTTATCGAATTAGTCAGAATCATGAATGCGTGCAGTTTTTTCTTCGTTCGAAGGTTCGAAAATTATAGAGGCGATCGGGACACGAGAATGGAAGAAGGATGTAACAAGAGAAAAAGTTCAAGACGAAGTAATTTATAACGCGAGACACCCACACGGTTTTCACGGTGAGGCCATGTACGGACGCGTGACGTCAACGTCACTTTTGCATTTGTCGACGTGTGCGTGCATACGTGCGTGCGTGCATGCGTGCGTACGTGCGCGTGTGTAGGCGCTGGATACACGGCATAGAAGGTAAAGTCCGTGGGAGAACACTAAAGAGGCAACGTAATCGGCGCGGTCGATCGATCGGCAATCACACCTTGAATTCGGCCTATGCGTGACCCGTTTCGCTGGCGATTTTTCGGAATTGCGGACAACAGAACACGTAATTGATCGCATAGGATTCAAGAATAGAGATGCTGTTTCATAGATCGGATCAAATTCACGGGAATTTGATTTTTCGGATATTGATAAAATCATCAATCGAGTTCCTCACTTAAATTGCAAATGTAACTTTACAAATATCAAAAATTGAATTTTAAAATTTATCTATTAACTTGCTTTGCTCTTCAAGACGTATAATTTCGATTGTGCAGAAAGTCAGTAGAAAGATTACACTCAATGGAAAAGAAGGTGGCTAAGATTTGAATCATCCGAATAATTCGAGCGTCTGGATTTGAATAATCGGATAACAGGGATTCGGATAATTAGGATATCACATTAGGATTTTATAGTACCAGCGCGAGTTTAGGATCTTTGAATTTTAGGCACTTATTTAAAAAAAACAACTTTAGATTCTGTTTTGAAGTACTGCCATAACTGGCTTGATATCGTTCCTCGTGATTAATTTTTTTTACTCCATTTTTATTTTAAATTATATTTTACTTTATCTTTATTTTATGTTCAATTAAGTTTCGCATTTTTGAAAAAATTGTATGATGCATTAGTAACCGTACTTAACGCTCAATGGCCTGTTTCAAATATATTTTTTTTAAACGCTCGCGAGTTATTTTGTATTTTTATTTTTATTTTAAAGTTTTCTTAATGAAATAGATTTTAATAAGTCTCGAGTGAAGTTTCAATCCGGATTTTTTGCGGCTGAAGGGAAAGATGAAAGGAGTAAATGCGTTTTGCTTCCTTTCCGTGCGCTCAAACATTCCGCAACCGCGTGCGCTCCCTTAAGCGGCCCGTAAAGACAAACCGGTGCTGTTGACACCATTAGCTGTCAACGGTGACTACCTCGTATTGGCATTTCCATTCGTAATCCAACCAGGCAGAAATTGCAATAGTGTTCCTCCTACGGAGAGGATCGGCCGTTTATACACCGGATCTCGTACAAAATCACGTTCTCGCGCGATGCTGGAATAAATTTTTCTATTCGAACGACGGGACGTGATCGGGATTCGCAATGATGTTCGCATTACCGTTAAACTGATTTGTTATTTATTATCTTTTCTAGCTTTCCGTTTTCAAGGCAATTTTCCTTAAAACCTTGAAATTAAGCAGGTATTCTTAGATCGCGAGAGAATATCTATTTAATTTTATTCCGACTATTATCTTGACGATTATCTTGACGCACTTAAGCGACTTTCAGCTATTATTAGAAGTAAATAAAATGACCGATATGTATGCGTCGATCTAACGTTAATTTTAACACTCTTCTCGCTAAAGTAAACGAGTATTAAAATGTTATCATTACTTTAGCCTAATGCAATCTGTACATTTTGTTAATTTGATATAAGCAATTTGTTGTATAAACATTACCGCTGTATCTCGAATAACTTTTAATTAACAAAGCTCTCAGAGCGATATCGCGATCTCGTGTGGTAAAGACGTTGAGATTAGCAAGCAGTCTTCGAGATCAACAAAGTCCTCCAAGAGGGAGAAGAAGAGGCAGAAGTAAATTCAGATTAAGCGCATCGTTATTGCACGGCACGTGCGTCGTTAATATATGAATCGGCGACTCGCGGGTATCACCTTGTACGTTCACGCCTCGGCCAGCGTGCGTATATCGCAAGCGGGTAGGTAGAGTTATTAATTATGCATTCTAAGGCACGCCGGAGCTCCGGAGATCGTAACGATGTTGCGCACCGTTGATGTAATGCACCGATCTCCTCTTGGGAGAGGCCGGCCGGTTGCGCACTCGGGATATGTTCCACACGGTCTATTTTTTTTTTCTTTTCTTTTCTTTTGTCGTTTCCTATCTCCCTGCGGACACGCGCGTTTCTCGCGAAGTCGGGAACCGTTCATGTCTTGTCAGTCGACACTTTATTCGATCACGCTAAAAGTTCATGCCTCTAGTGAAAAAATGACACGTGTTTTGACGTGATTGAAAAATATAAAAGTTTAAAAGTGTTCCACTTTCAGCATTTTTATCTAAATTTTTGTAACGATTTTTTTAATTTGTGTAGAATTTTGTAAAATTTTTTTCCATCAAAGCTGATAATTTTTGTGTAAATTTTAATACAATCAAAATGTAAAAGTTCAAAATTCAGTATAGCGGATATTTAACAATTTAACGTTTTTATATTTTAATTAAATTGTATATTATCTAATTTTTAGAGCAAGATTAAAAAATGACGTCAAAAAATTCGAAATGGCGAATGCAATATTTAAAATAAGTTTAAATTTTAATTTTTTTTTTTTTAATTATATTGTTTTTAAAATTGCAAACTACAAATTTAACTTATAAAATCCGGTAAATATTGAGTTATATTAATATGAAATTGGACTAGTTTTGAAAAAATTGCTTAAATTTTAATGAAAAAAAAATGGACACTATTATGCAATGTAAAAAATCATTTGCTTAATTTGTAATAAAGTTTCGAAAGCTTCGGATAAATTTGACATTATGCGCGACGTTACTTTCGCGTGACGATTATTCAAGTACGATTTTTATATGGAATTGATATATTTATAACAAAGTATAAATGAAATTCTCTGTTGAGGATCTTGCTGTGTCTCAATAGCAGAGAAATATACTGATGATTAGGACTCGCGGATAGACTCGAAAACTTGGACCGTACTATGTAGTTACCATATATATGTTATTTGCATCACAATTATTTTATTTTATAAGTTAAATTTGTAGTTTGCAATTTTAAAAACGATATAATTTAAAAAAAATTAAAATTTAAACTTATTTTAAATATTGCATTCGCCATTTAGAATTTTTTGACGTCATTTTGTAATCTTGCTCTAAAAATTACATAATATACAATTTAATTAAAATATGAAAACGTTAATTTTTAAATATCCGCTATACTGAATTTTGAATTTTTACATTTTGATTGTATTAAAATTTACACAAAAATTATCAGCTTTGATGGAAAAAAATTTTACAAAATTCTACACAAATTTAAAAAAAACGCTACAAAAATTTAGATAAAAATTGAAACACTTTTAAACTTTTGTATTTTTCTTGTGAAATCTCTACAAATTTTTCGAGTGAAGTTACAACACGTCAAATCACAATAACGAACTACAATATTCATTACACATTTTTCAGTAGTTTACTCTGGCGAAAAAAATTTCTATGAATTATAATTACAAAGTTCTATTAAAAATAAAAATTTGTAGCAATTATTAACTTTTTTCGTGAAAACATTTTTTCGTAAAAATAAGTGAGGCAGCAAGATCCTTCATCGCGAATCATTGCAAAACCATTTTTATCGATCCTAATCTTATTGCTGTTTTACATTTCGAGCCTCCATTTTTGGCGATTCAAAAAACTTTCAAAAAAGAATTAGACTACGTTTCTTTTCTTAAAAAAGTCCGACGCGAAGGGTTAACGAGTTTCGACACCGCGCAGCTTATATGCGCGCGCATGTCGTCGCGTGAGAGATCCGGAGCCAAGATTAAAAATTGTAATTGGAAACCCGTAGCTTGGTGTGGGGGGGAGGTGGGAAACACGCCGGAAAGGTTTTAGAGGAAGTGGTCTTCTCTAGGGAGTCTCTCGCAGGACGCTCCAGAAGTCAAAGAAAACATTTCTGATTAAGCGTAATAAATATGAATGCGCATTCCGCGAGAGGATTCGCGACCGTGAGGGATCGTATCTGAAATAAAAAATAAAAAAAAGAAAAAAAAAAGAAAAGATGGAATAATTCCCCTCACGCGCACACACGCAACGTCGCATTAAGAGAAACGGATGGTGCGTTGGCCCGTGGACGCGGGCCTGAATTATCCAACTCCGCGACACGATGGTATGGCGCTTATCTTCCTCTCCCTTTCGCTTATTCCGTTTCTCTCACTCGCGCTTGGTGCTAAGCGCGTATGCAGAGGCCGTATATGGTAGTGGGCGGTAGACGCATGGCGACGCGTAGCAGCGTGGCGAGGGGGGGAGAGGGCGGCGGAAGGGGCAGGGAAGCGCGGCGCGCGTAGCGCGCATGCGCCCGCGAGTCCGATCTTCGGCTCGGTTCGGCCGCGCTCGGCGCGAGCGCGCATGCACGGGCCACGGGCGGGTGCAATCAGTAGAGCTGAGAATTCCAAAGTGCGTGTACTTAGTCTCGAATTCCCGCGATCCGCATTCCGCTTTTAACTTGACGCGGAGCGCAAGTGAGCGAGGGAAAGAGACACATCCAGCATTATCTCCGCGCATTAATCTCTAATCCATTCTCTCTCTCTCTCTCTCCCTTTGCCGTTTCACTCGATCGTTTCTTCTTTCGCCGAAACTTCGTCGATCGTCGTTCTATTTATCTTGGGCGCTCCGTCTCTCTTTCTCACTCTCTTCTCTTACCTTCCTACGCACTCCTTCCCTCTCTCCAACCGTATCTCCTTCCCTCTCGCCTTTCCTACCCACCACCATCGCTCCCACTCTCGCCTTTCCTACCCACCACCATCGCTCCCACGTCGCTTCTCGCGATCTACGATCTACCGCGGCGCGCGCGTTTTACCAGTGGCATCGTTCCTGAAAACGCAATAGTCAACTGTGACAACACGCGAGTGTGCGAAGAGGCGCGCGCACGCGTTTCCTCGATTGGAGAAAGAGATCGGGAACCGAGGCGGTCCAGTGACCAAGTTGAGGGGGGACGAATTGTCGGAACTAATCAGGGGAAAGAGCGAAAGAGTCGTTCAAACGTTAGCCCGAGGAGAAAAGCGATCAAGCGGAAATCTTGTTCTCTGTCACGTCAGGAAAGAAAAATAGGAGCGAGAGAGACGCAAAAGAAAAACCAAAGAGAAAGATACGAACCGCGTACGCGGCAAACGAGGCGACTTTACGACTCCCTCGTCGGAGGAGTGTCGCTCGCCCTCGCGCGTTCGCTCTCCGGTTTCCCTCCCTTCCCTCTCTCCCCGCTGCCGTCCTTTCCCCTCTCTCTCCGCGCTCGAGCCACCCCCGCTTCGCTCAAGATTCCTCCACACACATACATACGCATACACACGCACACACATCATCGGTCGTAGTCATCTCGTCTCTCTCTCTCTCTCTCTTTCCTCATCTCCCCCCCACTCGTCGCCGCTGCCGCCGCCGCCTTCGCTGCGGATCCTTTTCTTTTAAACGCTCCTTCGTCAGTACGTCTCCACCCGTCCGCGCGCGCTTGATGCTCTCCCGTGACCGGAGAGAGAACAACTCCGCCGTTCTCCGTCCGTTCCGACACTGCGCCGCCGTCGCCGCCGCCGCCGCCGCCGTTGCTCCGCCGCCGCCGCCGCCGTCGCCGCAGTCATCGCAGTCGCCGCGCACCGTCGCGGTCCGCTCGCTCACTCGCTTGCCCTCTTCCTTCTTGAGTGTTGCATTAAGCGTGCCCGCGCGCGCCCAACACGCGCCAACATTCGCCATTGAAGCAGCCGAGTACAATTTGCGATGTGTGATAATACTAACACGACGACGCAGAGTATAGCGGACTACCTGTCACAGTTGCTGAAGGACCGGAAGCAGCTAGCTGCCTTCCCAAATGTCTTTATTCACGTGGAGCGGCTGCTGGACGAGGGTGAGTGACGAGTTTTCCTTCTCCAGTTTCATCTTTTCTCTCTCTCTTTCTCTATTTGTCCACTTGTTGTCCACTTGTTTTTTTTTGTTCATCTTTGGCGTGCGTGTTTCCTCGTCGCGTCACGCTCGCCGCGGAGATGGTCATTCCGGGACGAGCGGGAAAGGTCGAAGGTAAGGTTTCCGGGAAGTCTAGAAATAAATGTTCGCCGCGCGCGCTGTGCGAGATGTGCTGCGAGCCCTCGGCCCCCTCGAATCTGATGATCGCGGACCCGCGCGCCGTCGCCGCAGCCGGTCGCGAAACGCGAGATATTTCGCGACGCGCCATTTTGCGCACTTGCGCGCCTCCCGAATGCGCTTGACAACATGAATTTTTCATCGTGACGTAACACGGGGATCGCGTGTTTCATTGCTCGCGGTGTAGCGCGCGTCTCCCCGCTCCGCACCCCCCCCGCTCGCCCATCTGGACCGACCGATCTCGTTCATCGCGCGTTTCAGCTACTTCGTGCTTTTCAATTCGTCGTCGGTTTTGAAATTTCGTCCATTGGCCCGTAAATATCGCTATCAGCGAATTCCTGCGGCTGTGAATAAGACGTGTACAGGGTGTCGCGAAAAGTTTGACTTTCGAGGCGAGAGAGCGAGCGGGCGAGCTTCGATTCCGCTCCCGGGTCTGACAGTGAGATAAGAGAGATTTCAAACGTTTCTCTATTCCTTTGGCGAAGATACGTCGTCGAACCTCGTTCTTTTGCATTTTCGTACGCTTTCGTCAATGCGCTCGGACGAAAAAAGAGCGGATATCGCCGGCGACGCCGGCGTTTCTCGTGTCAGTGATAAGAGCACGCGCTCTTCGAGGCGATACACCCTCAAGCGATGTATCACTCTCTAATGTCCAACAACGTAGATTATCTTTCGTCTCGGTTTAACTTACTCTCTTTATCTTTTTCTAATTTTTAAAACTAGAAAAGGATAAAGAGTAAATCGAACCGAGATCAAAGTTTATTTACATCGATGGAAATGGGCAATCTCGTAGAGTGAAAAAACAGTCAGAAAATTGCACATGCTTAATTTTTCTGGAGGAGTAAATTTTCACTCTTTATTAAACAAATCGCCCGGAAAATTGCACAGGCTCGATTTTCACTTTTTTAAAGTTTACTCTGCAAGATTTAAAGTGCACTCATTTGCTCCATCTCAATGATAAAAATTGTTATTTTTTATTTATTTGCCAAAAGAAGAAAAGAAAATTCTCTTTGACGAGAATTCTGCAATGCTCTGAAAAAAAACTGACTAATTTTGTGCAATTGATAGAGTAAATTATTACCTAAATTGAAAGTGTCAATAGAAAATTTGAATATTTCCAGGAGGTATTGTCAACAAAACTTGGAATTTTTCAGAGGATTTAGTTTTTATTCTTGAAAATTATGAATTTTCAGGAGGTCTTTATTGATACTCGGGATGAAATTTTTGCAATTTTACTTTTAAATTTAATTTCTGTCTCTTATGCTTAAATTATTTCTTATGCTTCCTCCAGTGATGTAAACTAAATCCATGTATTTCTTTCTAATTCAATCTTCAATTTAATATTCAAATCTCAAGTGGCTTTGCTTTTGTGATTGCGTGATTGAAGAATATTAAGAAGCACGTGTAACGGAATAAATTTATTTTAAAGCTACATAAAAAAAATTCTCTAATCTTACCTGAAATTTTGATTAAAGTTCCCAAAAAATCCGGGAATTCTCCGGGAATTTATTTACAAAATTTAAATGTACATCCTGCCTTTAAAGTGCAAAATTTTTTTTTGTCTCTAGTTACGTCGTTGTCGTAGCCAATGTAGCGATACAATCAAGCGCACATTGCTGATCGACCGCATTCCCGGTTCGCGAGCGCGTGTATCGCGAAAAAGCGATACTCTCCCTCCTTCCCCCTCGCCTCTGCGCGTTGTTGCACCGTTCGAGCGCGCGCGATCGCGATTTCGGTGCCTGAAAAAAATGCGCCGCACTGCGCATTGAGATGTGAAACACCCCGTGGCACAGGTGTCGCGTGTACGTACCACCCGCGTGTGTACCACCTTATCCGCTCCTTTCGCTATCGCGCGGCGCGTGTGTGTCACGTGGCCGGCGCGGCGACGGCATGCTCGTCCGAGAATCACAACGGGGGCCTCGTTGATTCGATCGATCCGTTCCCTGGATATAAACGATCGTCGGCGGGCGACGAGAAAATTTATTCTTTGCAGCCGATCTCGTACCTCTTTCTCGTTCTCCCTCCCTCTTTTTCTCCTCCCGACGTTACGCATTTATTACATTTATTTTAAGCGCGGAAAGAGGAGCTCGCAGAAAAAACTGTTTAATGATAATAATAATCGAGCCTCGATAATTATTGAGCTTTTGTGAAATTATTTCAATTAAATGCTCGATTAATGTAACCAAATATTTAGTAATATTTAGTAACCGTTTGGTTATTACTGCTATTAATAATTGTTAAATAACGATTAAAATTAGTTTAGGACTTTCGAATTTTAAAATAATTAGTGATTGGAAATTAGGCTAATGAGAGTTAGTATTCATTTTTAAAATTACAAACGAGCGTTTCGACCCGCTTTGGAGTCATCTTCAGCGTAACAAAAAAAAAAATTTAAGAATGAATAAACAATTTGTCTAATGTTAATACCTGTGATTGCGCACTTTTACCCACACTGACTCTCATTAGCCTAATCACCAATTGTTTTTAATTGTTAAATATTACTAAATAATTAGTTATATCAATGAAATATTTAATTGAAATTATTTCACCAAAGCTTGATTATTATTACTAAACTTTTCTTGAGTGCACAGAAACAATACATCAACGAAATGATATTGCATTGTTTTACACGAAGAAAAAAAAAACAGTTTTGCTAAAGCATTAAAAATTTTAGTTTGTTACAGATACTGAAAATAATTTTGTCAAATCATTAAAATAATTACGATGCTCAAGTTGATTGCTAAAAATGTCAAATCTTTTTGCAGCATCGCTCATCACAATTACTTTTAAATTATTTTCAGATTTGTGTCAAGCTAAATTTTTACTTTAGCAAAATCGTTCTGTTTGTGTTCTCTAAATTCTGTAATGGCAAATCACTCGAAAAATTGCACGGGCTCAATTTTCACCCTTTCAAAGTGACGTTTCACTTTACGAGATTAAAATAGTATTAACAGAATGATTATCATAAGCTTTAAAGCTTACAGACGAAAGTCAGTGTCTTCAAACTGTAAATTGTATTAAATTGTACCTCTCGAGAGATCGTACCATTCGAGACACAAAACGACCGATTCGATCTCGATGAAGCGTACGTTTCCTCCATGCCAATCTTCGGTTGACAGCGGAGGAAAGAAATCACGACGCGAAATAACAATACGTCAGGAGTTCCTCGGCGTGTCGTATGTCAAATCTGCGAACGATTTCGAACGATTCACTTCTACGAGTTCAACGTCGAAAAAAAAAAAAACGCGTGGCAGCTTGATCGCGCGTAAAATGTGTAAACCAAATACGCGTGAGCATTCCGCGTAAAGTCGGGCCTTTATTTTTAGCAAACTAGCGCCGTTTGCGATTATCGTTAACTAATTCGAAACAGCTTGCAGTTAGTCGCGCGCGTTATCGTACGATTACTGCGGTAGGCGGGCAACTGACATTTATGACGACAATGGTGACGAGGGTTAACATTTTTTTCTCTATCTATCTTCCATCATATTACACTCGCGCTGATTGTCGCGCGTAAATAACAAGGAAAATATGGAGGATCCGTTTGTCGCAGTCAGAGATATTTGACAACCGAACTAACGTGCTGTATGTTTATCGTTTTCTCTTTTTCTGTTTATTGTTCCCCGGCGAAACGCGTAGTGCCTTCGACTTATGTAAATTATGCGACGCACTTGTAGATTCTCGGTTCTTATACTGAAATAAAACTTGTCGAAAAATTAAAATATTTAGTCGAACGTGAGGAAACAAAATTTCTTCACGTTAACAAATTGCGTCTATTCAGGATTACAAATTCTTTCAAAAGATTTTACATTCTTGTTTCCATATGAAACAACGAATTGTTGATTTGACACTAATTTTTTTCTGTGCACGTTCAGCTAAATATTGAGTTGGTTAGTTAAATCTTGATTATTTAAAAACGTGAACAGTCGACGTAAATGAACTGTACCTTTTTGTTATAATTAAATAATTGTTGACTCAACAGCGAATCAAATTTTCTCTCATATTTGTTTTATTAACTTCTCGATTCTTTTTTCTTAACTCATTTTCTATCCGTTGCAACATTTTATTTGATTGCCCGTAAAAATCTTCGACGATTCCCCGCGAGGCTGTCTACGTCGCGCGCGACATTCAAGTCCGCGAATTGTCCGCGCACGTCTGTGTTTGGAATCGATTTCAATCGGCGAAACGATACGGCACAAGTGAAAGGAACGCGTGAACGGTGCACGGTAAATATTTATTTATACGCTCTCGTTGTACCGTTTGGCGGCAGCACTCGTCGCGCGTGTGTTACGCTCGCGTTTCGCACGCCGCCGGTGGTTGATGATGTTGCTCGCTGCCGCCGCCGCCGGCCCGAAATCGGCAAGATTAGAGCGCGGTTCGCCGTTCACAATGTGGCTTGAACGCGCGTATATACGCGGGAGAGACGCTGACCTCGCTGTAGCGCCGTCGAACCGCTTCGTTGGCCACTCTCGATATATCCCTCCCCCCCGTCCCCTTCGTCGTCCCGCTGCCCGATCTCCCTCTCGACAACCCGATACCACCGTTCACCGCAGATCTCCGATCCGTTCTCAGAGCAGAATAGGCCCGGCACGTAAATGCCCGATTCGCAAGGAAATTAACTTTCGAGGTGCGCGCGCGCGTTCTGAGACCTTTTTCTTCTCTCTCTCTCTTTCTTATTTTTTCTCTTCTCTTTTAACCGCACGTGTGTCGTGCACGCGTGCGCACCTGTCCTAACGAGGCTGGTGCGCGCTTCCGCGGGCGAAACCGGCGCTTACGTTCGACAAAATTGGCATTCCGTCGTGGGGAATCGCGCGCGGCCACCGTCAGCGTCGTCCTCCGTCGTCGCCGCCGCCGCCGCCGCCGCTTTGATGTCTGTAATTTGCCGCGCGCCGCCCCTTCGTCTGCAACAACTGTCGTTACCTGGAATTGACTCTTCGTGACTCTCTCCCTTCGTCCATCCGGGAAGATACGGATTTCTTGCAAATTTACGCAAATCCGCGTCGCTCCGGCGATCAATTCTTCCAATCGAAGAAGAGATTCAACGAGAGAAACGGTGCCGGCGACTCGAATAAATTTATTGCCGCCTGCGCCCACTTTCCTGCCTTCCCCTCTCCCCTCGCTCGCGGCGAGTCCCCGATTTCCGATCGACGTCCGATTTATCGCGTCGTGTAGCGCGCGAATCACACTCGCGAAGGTGCGGATCGCCCGAGGACGCGTTCGCCTTTGGAAAGTCGGGAGAAAGCTGTATCCGCTCATTTCGTTTTACGCGCTGTGGAAAGCAACGTCCTGCTGCCGCTGCATCGCGCGCTTCAACGGGAGGACACTTGATATTCACGGCGTGCGCCCCGGGAACATCGCGAACCCACGTCGCGCACAAAAGGAAGACGACCCACGTTTCCCCTCGCGAGCAGCCAAGTTCTTTGCGAATGTATAAACGGAACTGGGAAAGAATATATTTCTTTCCTCTCGCGGAATTCAATTATTCCGTCGATTTTACACGCGGTACTCTCCGCTCGCTCCAACATCCTTTCGTATTATCCGCTTGGAAAAAAAGATATTTGACCATTTTCAATCTGCCGAAAAGATAGACGTCAAGTCGGAACTGTAGAATACATAAATGAGGCAAGAGAATCTCCCTCGCGCAGGTTTAAAGATGTCTTTTATTGTTTCCCGAGCTACCGTGAGAACTATTGTTTCGAAGCGAGTGGCCGGATTCCCGGCTATTTCTTCGTTTTAAGCAAATCCTTCTACCTTATTCGACAACTGCGTTGCACGATAGCATCAACCGGTATCAACTGGTTTTTATGCCCCGAGGAAACTCGGAACATGAAACGCGCACTTCCAGAAAGAAACATCGCCGTTACTTCTCCCGTTTATTTTCGATTTTCGTTCTTTCTTCGTCGCCATTCGTATATACACGGGCATACTTTTCTCAAAATCGTCTTCGAAGGTTCGTTGAGATTTCCACTGGCCACATCCCCCTTCGTTTGCGAGAAACCCGAGGCTAATTCGTTGCGCAATACCTGCTCGACGATACCTGTTAGCTCACTCGTGCTTGTAATGAGCCCTCACTGCAACCAAGGAATTTGACTTGTCCCGTATTAGGTGAGGCCGAGGGCAATAATTTACCGTAATCATCTCTTCTTTCGAAGTACTCATTGAATGGGGTTTAAAGGTCTCGTTTATCTTTGAAGTATACCTCGTATACATGACATATAGGTCTGCACTCGGAGAAAAATCATGTTTAAATTGATGAAATCATTTCTTCGACTTGGTCTTCTTTTAAGCTCAAGCGAAAATACCTTTGCGGAAAATAAAAACTCATTCGATTTCAACAAATGACGTTATTAGCCTTTGTAAAAGTAAATACATTTGTCCAAATTATTTATTTAATTCAACGGAAGTATTGACATAAATGTAAGAAGTAATTTAGTTGTTCTGATTTTAAAAAAATTCTTTTATTTAAAGAAAAGTTTGCGCGTTCCACAGCCAAACTTTCTTTAGTTCTAGTAAAAGGAATAACCAAAACATTTCTTTAAATCAAAGAAACTTTTCTTTAACCATATAGCAGTGCACAAATTTTTTTTAATCAAACAAATACTTTTTTACTCAAAAAAATCTTTCTAGATGCGCGAGACTTAGGAGGCGGATGGAAATCAAGTGAAATTAAGCGATGTTTACGCAATATAAATCGAAAAATTAATTTTATTAGATAGAAGCGATTTTATATTTCGAATAATACAGATGCATTTTTTGCATAGATTTATATATGATTTTCTTTTCATAGAAATTAGTTTTTTTTTTAATTAACGAAGTAAGAAATGCCGATAAGAGTCAACACAGGATAGTCGTGTGTATGTATAAATTTATGAAATCCAGAAAGACAAACGTTTCGACCCTAGTTTTAGGTCATCCTTCTCAGTGTCGGAAGAGTTGAATTACGTATTACAATGGTACCTTTGTAATATGTAATTTAAATTATGTGTATTACAAAGGTTACCTTTGTAATATGTAATTTAACTCTTCCGACAGTGAGGATGACCTAAAATTATGGTTTTAGGTCGAAACGTTTGTCTTTCTGGATTTAATAAATTTATATACATACGATCATCCTATGTACGCTTTTATTGGCATTTTTTACTTTGTTTACCTTAGTCTTCAAAGCTTTAATTAAGTTATTAGTTCTTTTTTTATTATTTTACGTATATAAACGTATTTGTTTAGAGAGTTTTTAAATACTGATTACATTAAATTTAATAGACATTTCAGCAAGAATAGCGATAAAAACTGTACTATGGTAAAATTGAAAAGTAAAAATTGTCTAACGAATGATGTGTGTGAGTAATTGTCCAATTAACCCTTTATGAACTGTCGGGACTTCAAAGTCCCACCGAGTTCTATAATATCTCCGAGTTCTGGCCCCTTAATCTACATTTTTTCTTTTCTCTCGAAAATGACAATTAATCTATCGATAAATAAAATCGAAGCGATGCGAAGATTTCTTGTTCAACGAATACGCTAAATACATTTATAAATATTTTTCACAAATAAATTTACAACAAATAAGTTTAGAAGCGTCGAACAAAACTTGATAAATTCAATTACAAATTAATTATCCATCACGATTTATGCGATTGACTTTTTTTTTTATTTGTCACGTTCTAATCTCGTTCTTTTTTTCCGGGAAGTGGTTGAGAGGCACTGGTCTGGCCGCATGTGCTCGTCCGGGCATCTATGGGTTTTTACATTTGTTGTACAGGCGGCGTGTAGATAGACGGAGAGCAAGCACACGGGAGCTTGCTTGCCCTCCCGTAATGATCCTTCGCGTTATAGCGATGCATTCGAGAGGGCGGCTGGCGCGTTCAAGCGCGCTCTATTTCCACCGGAGAGTGTGTAACGAGTTCTCTCGGTGACCTAGTGGCGCGAATAGAACTCGTCGCCAAGTGCGCGCGTCGTCCTTTCGAAATTGTCCGGTCGAAACTTGGATACCTGACCGACGCTCGTCGTCGCGGCGTCGGTCGTCGTCACGCCGGGTGGTGCGTGCTCGATTTCGAGCCAGTAGGTCGACGTGACTAATCGCCGCAACCTTCGAGAGAGACGTTTCGGCACGACGCGTCTCTCGTTAAAGGAATCCACCGTCCCATATGCCCCCTTCTTTCAACGAAAAGAAGAAAAGCTGCCGAAACCCCGAAGTGGCTCTGTCGACCTGAAAAGAGCCGAGCTTCCGGTCAAATCTGACCTTTCGAGCGCGAAAAGCGAATTTGTGCACTTGTTATCTCTCTCGAGGATAATGAAGCGTGATCGTTAACTGGATCGTTGACAAGTACATTTCTTACATATGTCCGGACCGATTAATATTCGCGTGTAAAGGTCTAATTTACATTGGGAACGCGAGGCAAATAATTTCAAGCTCGAAAGCTTGACGGCACACTCGCGAGTGGCCGGCGTTGAAAGGATAGAGAGAACGTGCTTCTTGCAAGTGCACTCGTAAATATACGCAATCGTGACACCGCTAACGTTTCTAGTCACTAATTGCCGTCCCCGTATAGTTACACCGGGCGACTCCTTATGGGAAAAGGCAACCAAGCGCGAGCGGGACAGCGCGACGTTAATGACGGACATTACCGACCGTGGCGGCAATAAAGCTTGGCTCAATTAACCGCGCTGTAAAAGGTACCGCGGGAAGCGTCATTAAAGAAAAAAACCAATTGGATTTCTAATAATATTCCGGCCATGGCGTTTCCGATTCATCAGAATATCTCTAGACGGTCTGCTTTACCTTCTTGATCTCTCGCTAACATTATGACCCATACAGCACGGAAAGTATCGAAAAATATTGCTGCAACTACTAACATATTACTAAAACATCGTAGCAATATTTTTGCTATTCTGTGCTGTATAGAGAGAATTATTCAAGGATTAACGAGGATTTGCCTTTATGTAATCCATCAGTTGGATCTTTCCGCAGTCGCGCACGATTGAAAAAATTGGCAGACTGTTCTACACTAAGGAAAAAAAATTACTGAATATTTATTCATTTACGGTTCATAAATATTTGTTCAATAAAAAGTGATATTTAAATTACATTGGTGATTTTTGTACTAACCAAATATTTATTTATATGTAGTAAATATTTCATTGTGCAACCATTCAAACAAATGTTTATTAAAATTTAGTAATTTTTTTCTTCAGTGTAGTGAAACTGTTACGGACCGACTTCAATGTTAACGATGAGGACCCTAGCAGCACAAGATATCGTACGAATATTCTCAGAATATTCATAATATCGTACGAATATTCTCAGAATATTCACAATATCGTACGAATATTCGTACAATATCACAATATCGTACATTCGATATCATGATATTGGTATGATATCATATGCTATTAAGGAAATCTTGTTCGTACTCCGGTTCGAACAGTACCGGCCGATCGCGTTCGAAGCCATTGCTAACCGGACTCGGTCTTCGACCCCCTTCTCTCTTCTATTACCGCGCACCCTCTTCTCTCCTTGCACCTCTCGTCCTTGCTCGCCCCTCCCTGTATCTTCATCGCGCCGTGGCGGCCGCATTCCTTCTCTCGAACGGTGAAGCCGTGCCGGGAACTTCGACTTGCCTTGCCTCGCCTCGCCACGCAACGGCTCGCCTCAACTCGACTCGACTCGACTTGACTCGGTTCGACTCGACTCGACTCGCTTCGCTTCGTTTCGTTTCGTTTCGTTTTGCCTCGCCTCGCCTCGCCTCTCGAGAGTCCGCGCGGATCCCGAGAGGATTGTAACTCGTACTCGTTTAGCTCCGGACTCGTGTCGATTCTCGATGAATCGAGAGGTGATAACCAGGTTGGCCGGCGTCGCGCCATTGATCAAATCGCATCGGGGATTCCCGATATATTTGAACGCGCACAGGCCGTTTTAGAATCATCAGATTTTAGCTTCATTGGCCAATCTAGAGACAATCTTGCAGCCAACAATTGTTGCGAGCGAATGATCGCGTTTACTGAATTTTTACATTGTATCGTATGTTTAATAACTGCAAGCATGAAATTTCAATTTTGTCGAAGCAAAATCTGCTTGAAATCAATTGGAGAACACAATTTTGGAAATTATTCCTTTTTCAAGCTTCTAGTTGTTAAGAGAACTCCTTATCTTATATCGTCGCTATTTACTCGAAAATTGTAGGCACGCGATATTCTCATCAAGGAGGAGTCACTTGAACACATATCAGCTGAAAAACAGTGGTAAAAAGATGAAATGTCAATATACATTACATCGGTATTTCTTGATTTATGCGTGAGACACATTAGGGAATTATCTAATGAAGCAATGTAAAAATCCGAGATCTTATCTCGATTTTTTATCATTGGGTACACACGAGAGACAGGTATAGAGTCGCCAGATACGACATTTATCTTACGACGAGTATTCGCAATCGAGTTAATTAATGTCCGGTGAGAAGACCTCACAAGCGTCGGTATCGCATCGCGAAGCCGGCGGCTCGACGTGGCCAACGCGCGGTGCATTCGTGACTGCAATAAAAATTTACACTTGCGGTATCGTTTGCGAAGGATCGAGGCAAAGGTTACGCTCGACGTCGTTGTCGTTGTTGTCGCGACGAGTCGCGCTAGGCTGCGATCGACGGATCGCGGGGTGCTGCGTCGTGCCACACCCAAGATCGCGCCTTTTTCGCGCGAAGGTCTGTGAGACACGAATGACGAGACGCGACGTTCGAGACGCACCGGACTTCAACAATGCCACACGTTTATTTTCAATGTCGTCCGGCGCGTAATACGTTGAGAACGCGAATCGCAGGTAAATTATACGCAGTCGCACCGTGAAATCGTATCCTGGTTTAATTATTGTCATACGGTAACCACATATTTCGTTGCCATAGGCGCGACATGTGTCCGAGACCGAGCCCGAGCCGCCTACAGCTCATTGCATAACTAAACCGCGTAGTCGTGTCGAATAGGTGGGTTGAGAACTCGAGAGAACGAAGCGGGCCGACCATTATTTATAACGTTCGGTAAAAGTAACGAACGCCGTCTCTTTTACACGGATTTTGCACTCGTGTCATGAGAGACGAAATAGATCCCGCCTCTCTCTGTCGTACACGACAGAAATATTGTAGAAACATTGCACAACGCATTCATAAAAAAAAGCATTGCAAACGCATTCATAAAATTCAACTTAAATAAAAGACACATGTCTTTTTACATTTTGTTGTGAGGAATTTGATTGACATTGTATACTTGTATTTGTTACAATAAAAATTGACTATATTTCTATCATTTACCTTTACGGGATATAGGTATCTTTTAAAAGTTAATAGAATTACAATACACATTGTAAAGTTATTTTGCGCCTACTGATAAAAGTTATGTTTAAATTGATAAAATCATTTTTTTAACTTGGTTTTATTAAGTTGAAAAGTGAAAGTACGCGTGCGTGCGTGCGTGCGTGCGTGCGCGTGTGTGTGTGTTTACGAAAAGTAAAAAAATGTATTTGATTTCTTGAAATAACGTTATTAAAGTAAACAAATTATTTGTTTAATTTCAACAAGTAATTTTTTAATTCTAAGAAAGTACAGAAATAATTTAGTTGTTTTGGTTTTAAAAATATATTTTATTTAAAAAAAGATTTGCGTTGCACACACAACCAAACTTGTTTCTTTAATTCTAATAAAAGCAACAATCCAAAAATTTTCGTCAAATCAAAGAAACTTCTCTACAATCGTGTAATAATACACAAATTACTTTGATTTAAACAAATGTGTTTTTTACTCGAAGAAACTTTTCTTTGAGTGTAAGAATGTACATATAGAAACCTGCAGAGACATTATTATTTCAAGTAGCGAAATAGAAAAAAATTTTAATTTTTATCCGTACATTTTTCCATGACGAGATGGAAAATGCGCAGCGTTTCAAGTTACGTGGTTAGAAAAAGGTGGAAAATATGCTATGTCAAGTTACGAGGTGATTTTCTAGTTCGCGTGCACGCGCGACACCGTTGGTCTATGGACCGTACTGAAAACGTATGGATAAACAATTTCGCTCTCGCGACGTGCGCGAGCGAGACGTGCAGCAGGTCGCTGCATCTGAAGAACGCGGCCTCCTATGACCGTAAAAAAAAGAGGAAGAAAAAGGAATTCTATCCTCACAGTTGCCAAGGAACTTTCGTAACTCTGCCTTGTTGGGGTATTGCCCGACGAGAATTCGCGTCTTACTCTTCGCAACTGACGATAGCGTCCTTTTTCTTCTTCCCCTTTTCCTTCGGTTAACCCGCTAATTAAAGATGTTTTGTCTATACGATACCGAAATTAATCAACTGAAGTTATCTTACGTTTATTCTATAATAACCAATGACAAAAAAGTTTGGTCGAATTTTGACACTGAAATTAGTTACAAAGAAGAAAACAAAAAATTTGATTTATAATTATGTTGCCGCAAAGAATTGTTGTAGCAAACACTTGCTGCAGTTTTAAATAAATAACTTTGAAACGAGTAAGTAGATCAAAATGAATTTTTGCACGAATATTTGTTAGAGTTTTATTAGTGAATGTAAAAATTTGGATTCGAATTGTAACGCTACATTCTCATCAAATAAGTATTACAAAAGGCGATTTTAGATAAGAATTAAAAGTAAACAAAAAATTTAAGTAACTTTAAAACCAATAAGAGAATTGTGCTTAAATTTTATACAGACCCTCAAATATAACAATATGACAATTCAGTAGTGTTTTGAAATACGGCACATCCTTAAGCTTTGTTAAGGAGAATGAAACGGGAAGGTTGTTGCCTCTATTTTGCCTAACGTCGCGACTCATCGTGCTGCGAATGACGCAGGACAAGGCAATTATTTATCAAGTATACTTAGCACTAAGTATTTATAATTTAATTCGTTAGGTGCGTAAGTACGGGATGATGAGCGATTGGATTAGCGTGCCGAGATGCCTGCGTCCACCGCGAGAGAATCACGGGCGAGATTCTCATCCGGAAGGATCGCGGTCGGCAACCCAATATTTGCGCCTCAACCGAAATAACGCGTTTCGGATCCATCGCGAATATAGGCCCCGTTTCCGTGCCAAACGCGTCGCGTATTCGTAATCCGGGCATCGCTGGTGCCCGCGAATCCCTCCAAACGGAAGCCGCGATTATTTCTGAAATGTGGAGGCGTGCCTTCAGAAACGCGCGAGCTCACTGTTTACTACCGACCACCAACTGGAATAAGCTTACACGGGAGGAAGAATTTCGCAGTCGCACGACGAAACTGTAGCTGCTATCGTTCCGTCGTACACATCCGACACGAAAATGATGAAAACGCAATTGAATTTTGTTCCCTCTCTCTCTTTCTTTCTCTCTCTGCCATAATTGTTTATTTTTATTATTGCAGCAAAATCTATTTTAAAAATTGTAGTCTATTTTATTGAAAAATCTGGCCAAGCACACAGTTTGCTTGTAGAAGTCTGCCATTGAGCCGAAATAACTTACTCTTAACGCGTTTGTTACAAAATTATTTGAAGATTCAGCAAAATTATTTAAAAAAAAATACAAGTATTCTTTTTTGTATAATATAATTAGTGATATTGATGATGATGATAAAAAAAATTGTTTATTTTAAGAATTAAGACGTAACGAAAGGTACATTGTCTTCGCACTGAAGAGTTTGATAATAGCTAATAAATGTTGAATAAAATAATACCAATTAAATATTCGATTAATATGAAATCATTTTAATTTTTTGAAATATTTATCATGAAACAGCTCATACTATATTATTGTATTTAGTTATACTTGTTAAATATTAAAAGAGTAAAATTATGTTTAGTTAAATTAATTAACCGAATATGTAATTGGCAATATTTGTTACAACATTTGGTAGCTACTACCAGACTCCTTTTGCAGAGATTGAGACAAGCATCCGAGATTTAAAGTTGTTTGTCCGAATTTTACAAGTACGGTACATCTCAAGACAGGTAGATATCCGGTAGAAAGAGAGAAAGCAGAGGCAAAGGAGCAAAGTGTTTTCAGTCGAGGGTCGAGTCTGGACTCCGGAGGCTCGCAGAATGCGATCGAGAGCCGGAATCTCGACGGGCCTCGTACCCGGAGAGAAAGAGAAAGAGAGGCAGCAACTCTGGCGGTCATTGAGAACGACTCGGGGCTTTTTTCGGCATCGACTCTCTTTCCGTAAGTGTCTCCTCTTCTCTCCTCTCTTCGAAGAAAGCGTCTCCCTCGTGATCGCAGGCAACGGCGTTTCTCCGCTTCTAAATAAGGAAATGCCTACGCTTCTCCTCCGCCTCCGTTGTTGTCGTCGTCGTCGTCGTCGTCGTCGTCGTCGTCGTCTTCGTCGATTGTCGCTCCTCACACACGCAAAAAAATGCGCGCGCGCGCGGACACGCATGCACACACGTGCGCCTCTTAACCCATTTAATCCTCCAGTTCCATTTTTGGAGCGGTGAACGTGATTGACCAATGGAAGTGGGAAAAGCTGAGAGTGTTGTTACATCTCGGTCGTTTGGCGTTTTGTCGAATGTCGAGTGCTCGATGATTGTGAAAATTACCCTCTTCCGTGACCAAAGTCTTCATTTATGTATGAAATAAAAAAAAAGAGAGAAAGAAACCTGCACGTGTTTCTACATAGCTGTACTTCACAAGAGAACGGTCTTTTAACGATATTCCCGAAGCGTGTGAAGCTCCGGAAACTCGCTCCCTCTCTCTCTCTCTCTCTCTTGCTCTCTCTTTTTCGCTCGTCCGCGACGCGAATTTTAAACTCGTCGGCGATCCGCGAGCCGCGCATTTCCAGACGCGGTAAAACTGAACTCGAGATACCTCCTCTCTCTCTCTGTCTTTCTCTCTCTTTCTGGAAAGAGGAACAGGGAGAGGGAGAAAACACGTCCTATGCAACGCACGCGGTCTTTAACTCGGACCCTTAAGGGCCCGGCTAGCGGGGCCGATGACCGAACCGGATCGGACCCGAAGCGGAGCAGAGCGGAGCGGAGCGATGCGACGCGCGGCGCGGCGCGGCGCGGCGCGGCGCGGGTTCGTTCGCATTCGCGGCAACGAGCGGCCGCGCGTGCCTCCGCGAGAACTCCTCTGCATGCTGCAGCTGTTGCCACAGCGCATTCTCCGTTGCATTCTCGCGTTACGGTAAGGCAGACCGGGCCAAGTGCAAAAACACGCTGAGGTCTCGCTGGACGTGTTTACGCTAGCGTGAATTCGGGTGCAGACGACTTTAAATCGCGGTTACTCGGGGTCGGAAATAGTTTCTGGACGGTCTATAAGTAGAAATATAATTGACTTCGTCCACTTATATTTGTCGTTCTGTTTAGCCTTCTGAATTAATCAAAACCGGCCTGCCGTTTGCCCCAGTTTACGTTCCGTTTCTCAGTCGTCTGGAGTTTCGAAATGGCTCATGCTAATTTCTATATTGGATAAGATAACTTTCGAAGCGACCATTTCGTCGCAATCGTTAATCAGCTTCTACATTCGTGAAAACGTAAAACGTAGCGGCAAAACTACATTAACGTTTATAGCGGATCCTGCATCTCTTTTTTTTTTTTTTTTTTTAACTATTTTGAAACTATTTTCTCGTTCTCCATCTACATGTTTAAGGATCCTCGAAATTCGCGACACGTGAAACAGTATTTATTAGCACATCAATATTTCATGTCCCGAACCGCTATTCCTCTCCATTTAGCTTCCACGTATCGTTGCAACATCGCTAAACGCCTATCCATCGCGAGTCTTCTCGCGTGCTTCGTGCACTTTTCTCCGCCTCTCCCTTCACCTCTTCGTTTTCCCTTCGGTCTTCATAACTGTCATTTCTCGCGTTGCATCTTCCTTTCGCCTCGTTAACCTTTCCAAGACACAATCCTCGCTGCTTAGGACTTATGGAAGGGCACGACCGTTCGATTACGACCGTAACGAGTTTGTGACATGTTTATTATTTAAATTATTGCAATCAAATCGTTTCGGTTGCCATTTATCGACGTCTCTTTGTTCTCCCTTAGAAAGAAAAATGCTCGTTTCTTAAAACATTAATTAAACTAATTGAATGGAAAAAGCCAATGTCCCGGATTGCCTTTTGAATCTTCTTTTCCTTGGATTCTTCTTGCACGGTAACTAATCATGCGAACACGTTGGGGGGAAATCGTGAGTTGGGTATTTCGAAGTTTTTTAGTCGGAAAAGCGGGTTGTCGCGTAACGTGTAACCGGTATCGTAGCTTCCTGTCGTCAACGGATACATGTGGCATTTTTTACTTTTGGCAAAAAAAAGGTTGCACGTGGTAATCCGATAATCCTTCCTGAGCACCTGGCGCGACGCTCGAAATCGCACGAATCAACGAATTATCTTTGCGCGATGAACGGCTTATTATCGGCGAGACATATTGTCGAGCGAATTAAGAATGTGCCGTATCTCAAAACATTACCAAAAATTAAAAAAAAAAAAAAAGAATATTCCAATATTGCGTATCTGTGTAAACTTTCAGCACAATTCATTTATCGATTTAAAGGTATTTAATTTTTTATTTGCTTTTAATTCTTATGTAAAATCGCGTTTTTGCAGTATTTATTTACAAATTTGATGGAGAAGTAGCACTGCCAATTAAATCAAAATTTTTACATGTACTAGTAAAACTAATAAATATTCCTACAAAAATTTATTTAGATCCACTTATCTGTTTGAAAAATTATTTATTTAAAAATTGCAGCAAAATATAGTGATGTACAATATAAAAACTATTGGAAATCAAATTTTTTATTGTGTTCTTTACAGCTAGTTTCAGAATCAAAATTCGGGCATTCGCGACCAAAATTATTTGTTGTTGATTAAGAAAAAGAGAACAAACCCAGAGAAGCTTTTTAAATTTCGATACCTTAGCTCGTATTGTATAGCCAAAACTCGCTTAAAATCTAGCGATATGTATTACCCAGAAAAAGTTGAAAAGAGTTAATGTACGGACTGTGATCGGACCGATTGAAATCTCAATGGGTGCAACTTAACGGTATTCCTCTCGCGTGAGGATAATCAGGTAATCGGGTTTTCGCGCACGATATAAAATACGCCGATAAATATTAAAGATCGTACATGTGTGCGAGGAGAACGTGTATATGATACAGTATATTTGAAAATGTGTAGAAATCGAAAGGAGTAAGGCGATATTGCGAAGATAATGCGTACCGGTTAGATTGACTGCCGATTTTTCTAGACGGACGGACGGACATTAGATTAGGCGGGTAAAAGCTTTTGGAAATCCGACACGACGGCGCCTTCTTATACGCCCTCGATTCACGGATTTCTCCGCACAGATTTCGCATTTGTCGCAAAATTTCTGGAGCAACGGCATGTATAAATAGACGCGCGCTTGCCTCACCGCGCGAAAATAAGCTGGGAATTGCTTAAGGATGGAGCGTAAGATAGATGAGCTAGTTATGAATTTTATACCACCCATATCTGCAACGTCGCGTCGTCGGCTGAGATATTGAAGCGGATTTATCTCCGAAGGAGCCCGGCGAGGAAGAGAGGAAGAGAAAGAGAGAGAGAGCGAGCGGGCGCTGATATTTTGCCTCTCCGGCTCTCGCGTGGAATTAATCGTCGTGAGGTACTACAAACTCGCGCGTGTACTCATTTATTATTTCATTACGGAACGTAAGCAGAACGTAATCGCGTAACGAGGCGCAATTATTTCAAGTAACGATAGTTTAATCACGCGGCTGTATTCGCGTTTGCATCGCGCGCCCGCGCGCGCTTCGTTACTCGGAGCCACATTAAAGTCATGTCCGCCGGTACTCGATCTAAAAATGGATATCACGTAACGCATCGACGATACACCCGGCGGTCGCATTCTCATCGTAACGGCATTTCTTTGCGTTCGTGCTGTGGATCCAGCTGATGGCTGGGTCTTTATCGGCCGCCCGCTTTTGTCGCCTCGCCTCGCCGACGCACGACGTGCGATGGGCCCACGAAGTGGCCCTCTCTCTCTCTCTCTCTCTCTTTCTCTCTCTCTCCCCCCACGAACCTCTTATCGCGCTTGTATTCCATTTCTCTCGATTCCTCGAAGCCACGCATACTTAATGCGGATGGATCTCGAATTACGAACGATTAGCGCTCGAAGAAAAATTCAAGCTGTTTGCCAGTCGTTCGACCAGATCACGTTAAATTACGCGCTGAACGCGGATGATGAATCGAGACGAGCGGCGCGACGACGCGGTCGTGATTCACGCCGCGCGAAGAGAGGAGACAGTCAATACCATTCGCATAGGTTTTTGAAGAACGATTCCTCAGCTTCCGAGCGATATGCGGTCACGGATCGTAGTGTCTCACCCGATTACAACATCGGTGATCTCATCCGCCGTCGTCCGCTGTCGCCGTCGCGCTGGTACAACGCAGCCTTCCCTCGCCGCTGGCGCACACCCACGTGCGCGAGTGCGCGCGCGCGCGCGCGCACCACGTGACGCCGAGATATCATCCGAAGAATCGAGATTTCGCCTCTGTGACCGACGTTATTCTTATTGTTGTTGCTCGCGACGCTCCTCTTGCGACGTAAATGTTACGACCGCCCGCTACGTTGACATTGAACGTAGATTGTAGTTTCTCTCTTTTTTTCTCTCTCCCTCTCTCTCTCTCTCTCTCGCTCTCTTGCTTTCTCACTCGCTCTCGTATTCCGCATCTGACACGCCACACGCATCACGCATTTCGGATAGCGTACGAGGAATTGATAGTGGGGCACCGAGACGTAAGAAAGAGCGAGCGAGCGAGCAAGAGAGAGAGAGAAGAGCCAAGAGCGACGGTCAGCTGATGTCACGCAGATGGGCTGGTGAGCTGCGCCGTGCTAAAAGCGGCTATGATGCCCTCCTTTATTTCTTCTGCCTCCTTCCCTCTCTTGCCCCACGCGGCCATTCTCCTCCTCCTCCTCCTCCTTCTCTTCCTTCTCCGACCCCGCTCGACTGTTTTTCTATCTGTGTCTATCTGTTCGCGACTATAATCCACGTATATCTGCGTTTCCCTCTGGCGTGAATTCCTCGCGCCTCCGCCATCCTCCTGCCGAGAGAGAAACAGAGAGAGAGAGAGAGATAAAGAGAGAGAACGCAGAACCCCGCGGGCATGTGTACTGCGAATCGCCGTGACGCATTCTTCTACCTCTCCTCTCCTCTCCTCTCTCTCTCTCTTTCTCTCTCCCTCCTTTGCGGCTCTCGAGAAACTCGCGGCTGTTGCGAGATGACTCGCGTCGAGAGCCGTGTATACGTGTTAAAAGATCTGACGTTTTCCTATTCGGAATAAGTGTGACAACTAGCGGCGTGTCCGAGAAATCGCCGTGTCTCGGCGTCGTCGAACGACGACCGCCGCCCCGATAAAGCGTCGATTTGTTTTCGTTGCACGAGCGCAACAGCGTGTCGCCCATTCACTCGACATTTTCCGCCGATAATTCGTTCGCGAATACTCGACGAATTTCTCGTAAAAAAAAAAAAGAAAAGAGATCTCTCCGATTACTCCGCGTAGAACGCATTTCGAGTACCGCGTTATCGCGTTCCACCTGTCTTTCCTCATTGAATAAAAACAGCGCGCCCATTGAGAGGCTAATAATCGGCTCCTCGAGATAATCGAGTGCTTCATTAGAGGAAGCGAGCCTGCGATGTGTAGTCATTAACGGCTATAAGCGATTTACTGCGCAATCATCGATCGATTCATTTGTGACTTTAAGGACGCGTTTAATATGCAGGAAATATATTTGCAATTATATTCGCTCGTTTAGCCGTAAATTTACGATTTATGTGAAATTGCTTGAATCGCAAGAAGAAAAAATTGTTTTATTTATGCTATCCTATACGCATAAGCTTCAGTAGTCTTCTTTCCTGCAAAATTATCACAATTAACGTTAATTTAAATTACTTTACGATTAAAATTGCACGCGTCACGTTGAATTCCATTACGCGGAACGTTTAAGAGACAAATTTCGGCAGCCGGCAGACCAAAAGAGATAAAATGTAAACATGTATAAGTAGCCTGTCAGGTCGAAAGCTGACAGGTCGAAACCTGCCAGGCCTGCATTTTCGGATTGATTTATCTGGCCGAAACGATCTCGAGGCACAGGTGAAGGAGACGCGGGGATTACTTCTCATGCAAACCGCCGCGCTACGCCGCGCCGCGCCAAGCCGAGGCTGCCGGGAGATGTTCGGCCTCCTATAAATCGGGACAAATTTCACGCGGCCGCCGTGTAGACTCGGCGGCTCGTCTGGAATTACAGTTACATACATCGTGCGCGATTTGCGGATGGTTTACGCGAAAAGCGACGCGACGCGACGGTTTGCGGTCACTGTCGGCAGCGGCGGGCCCCCGATCTCGTCGCGTGAGCGCGGATCATCGGCACGGGAAGACGACGAAGAGCCGAAGAGGTCAGGCATGCGAGAAAGTGGGGCAGACGCGGAACGTTGACCTTTACGGTTACGGCGGATATATACGTACGTTGTAAGAGCGCGACCGGGTTGCACGACGGGATTCCGTGATCCTTTGTCGCGATACACCGATGTTCGGTGTACCGATCGAATATGGGATCAACAAAGTCACCTTTAGAGGGCTGATCGGGGGAGGAGCTGTCCCTTGGCCTCGCCACGCCGCCCCGCGTCGGGTTTCGTTTTTCTTTTACACCGATCTCGAACTTCCATCACTTCGTTTATGTACATGCATTAAATCGAATTTTATGTTTGAATAATTTAAAGCGCCGTATCTGTATGAATTTTTTTCTAACGCCAATAATCATTTTCTGTTGTGAAACAACAGATGTAAATTTGTTTGAGTTTATGTCATTATTTTTGCACAGTCATTGATATTAAGAGGGGTCACATTTAACTTATGCCATAAAGTCACATTTTATCGAGTTCAACATTCAGGTGAAAAAATATTTAAAAATGTAAAAATTGAAAAACAACTGAATGTTGAATGAAACAATGCCAATTAAATTGGTTAATATAATAAAAAATACTTTTCTCTCTAAAATCTTTGGAGTAGAATCCCATTCTAAAAGTGTGAAAATCCTGCCAGTCTTGATAAAGAGTGGCAGGATTTTCACACTTTTAGAGTGGAATTCCACTCTTTTAGATGAAATTCCACTCCAAAAAATTTAGAGAATTACTACTCTGAATATTTAGCAAATATTATCGAATTTAGTAATATTTAAAAAATATTTAGAAAAGTAAAATTATTTTTATTTTTGGTTATATTATTTCGTTCGACGTTTGGTAAGCTATTACTACACTTTTTTGTGTATCAGTCGTTCAATTGTCATCAGCTATTCTATATGAAACTAAGAAAACAAATAAAAAGTTGAGTAAGAAAATTTAATTTTTTCGTTTTTTTCGTGATTTAAGATGGTTGCGCCACGCCCAACCGTTAGATTCGCAGCGCCGTTATTACCGCTGCCTTTAACATACGAATAAAGTCGTGCGCGTAAATGCGTACGTACGTACGTGCGTGCATGCGTGCGTGAGTACGTGCGTGCGAGCATAGGTATGCAGGGACACGCTTACACGTTATTGCTATACAGTCAGACGCCGCATATAAAGACCAATCGCGTGACGTATTATCGAATGAAGGATGCACGCGGTTCCATTTCGCTTGCGCTTCGTTTCGTTTTCCTCGTTAATGTAACGGTCATCCTAGATTCTTCGCAGATTGTCCCATTCAATATAATCGGCTTGTCACGTCAAAACCCTATCCGACCTCCCCGAGAATTCTTCCATCGAAAGTGTCGACGAATTCGAAGCGATTCTGCTTGAAACGAGAGAGGACTTGCGATCAATTTTTGCACAAAGAAAATGTGAAGCAAACATATTTTTATTTATTTATTTTTTTTTTTTTACATCACTGGAGCTCTTTGGAACTGTTCGATTTCCAAAGAGAAGCTGGTACTTAATTAATTACATTTGGAAAATTTGGGCTATCCACTTTTAGACATTGGACGAATTGAGAGAGAGAGAGAGAGAGAGAGAGAGATTTATTGTTTATCGTTTATTACTGCCTTAGGGCAAGCTCCCTAAGGACTAACAATCAGCATAGATACAAAGCAAAATAATAAAAAAAAGATAGAATAAAGTTAAAAATACAAATAAACGCAAGAGTAGCGAGGAAATAACAAAAATAAAAGTAAACAAAAATAATAAGGCAACAGAAGAAGCGAGAATACTTACAAGATAAGAATAAAAGAAAAAAAAATGCAAGTACTCGCTCCTTTTGTCATTAACAAAAGAAAAGTATGAGAGAGAGAGAGAGAGAGAGAGAGAGAGAGAGAGACGCTCGTCGATTCTCTTTGATTCTCTGAATTTAGAGAATCGAAGAATCGGCGCAACTCATCGATCAGTCACGTACTTATCGTCGAATCATTTTCACGTTACAGAGATCGCGAAGGTGCGGGCGAGTCTTTTTCAAATCAGCGGAGTGAAGAAGGAGCCGCTCGTTTTGCCGGAGCCCGATGGCGACATCACGACGCTCACGGAGAAGGTTTATGTGCCCGTTAAGGAACACCCAGATGTAAGTATCACTCACACGTATAACGTAAACTTGGCGCATCTCCCGGATTATCGTGGCAAGGCGCGATTGAAGGAATACACTCGCGATATAAAAAAATCCCCGACTAGGGGATTCCCGTCGGAGAGAACCGAAGAGTGCGAACATTTCAATGCTTTTACGAGAGAAGCTACATTAATCGGCTAATGTATGCATATGTCAGCTAATGAATGACAATCGGGACAATTGCTGAAACTAAATACTTGTTATTTTGTAATGAGCGGATAAGAACAGAACGAATTAAATGCCACCCTGCGGCAGAAACCTGTTATTTTTATAGTGGCATAGCGCGGAATATATCTGTTTGCGAACTTGTTTAAAGAAGCATTAAAAAACGATGAATTTTTATGTGGCTCGCGTTGCTCGGTTATTCTGGTGTTTAGGAGATTCGGTATAGGCAGTCATTTCCATGAAAGGAATTTAGTTAGAATTCTTTGAAGGCAATTGCAGTTATTAATGTTGGGAAAATATATTTTATTTAAACACTTAATAATATGTTATTCTTCGAAAGCGCCTCGATTATCATGTGAATTCAAATGATTCCTTCGAATATGTATTTACTGAATGATGCAATCGCTCAAATTGTGTTGCCGATTGCATCATAGCCTTCTTATCTGTCTTTACAAATTCATATATGCATGCACGGAACGAACGGTTTTGTTAAAGTATGCGTAAAAATTTAGCTGGATACAAATTTGAAAATATATTTTTGTTAAACCGTCGAGATAATCGTTGGACGCTTAAACTGATTGCCAAAATGTCAAAATTCTTTGTAGCGTTACTCAACTGGTTCGAGCAACCTTGATAATTGTTTTGATGGTCCAACAAAATTATTTTTAGATCTGTATTATATTAAATTTTTAGATACTTGGCGTAATAGTTCTTTCCGTGTGTGTACATATGACTTTTAATCATTTAATGGGTTTCTATATGGAAAGGATAATTTTGCTAAAATACAGACTTGAAAATAATTATGTTATTAAACTATGAAAAAATATATAATAGACGTTTAACTTGGCCGCTAAAATATTAAAATTTTTACAGCACTTTTATCATGCTTGAACTTCTTTTTACATAATTATCTTACATCATTATTTTGATAGTCTAACATAAAATTATTTTTCGATGTGTATTTATTCTGGGAGAAAACAAATTTTATGTAACACAGAAGAATTATTTATTCGTTGGGTCCTAATAGCTTATTTAGGATTTGCAGTCAAGGTAAAAATTTAATAATTCTCTAATTGAAATATTTATGTAGGTAAAATGAAAAAATAATTTTTAAGTAATTTTTTTTTCAGTTTAACAGTTCTAGAAAATATTTAGTAGATTACTTTTAAATTTAAGATAATTACATTTTTTAATCTAAGAAAACAATTGAATTAAGTTTAATAATATTATTTTTAAAATTATATACTTAAAATTATTTATTTATTTATTTAAAGTAAATATTTTTATTCAAATAGAACAAACAAATACCTGCATCAAAGTATATGGTTTTAAGGGAAAAAAAAAAATTTTTTTTTTATTAAAACATTTTTTCTCTCGGGGTAGCTAAATTTTTAGCTATTACATTACATCAAATTATTCTTTCTGTACAATACGAGTTCAATCTACTTCAACTTATCGATTCATTAGAAAGTAACAGTTATTTAATTACAACGACTTCTCGATTCTCACCCTGTGTATATAACAATCGTGAATGAAATCGCTGAATCTGGCGAAAATTCACTCTCGCGTTTTCTCGTCGTGTCGACGGAGAATAATTTTCGGCTTTTCGACGCGAGAGGAGGAGTATCGTTCGCCGATCTCGGGAGACGAGATCGAGCGATGCGCAGCGTGCACCGAACATCGAACGCTGAATGTTATTTCTGTAACGCCCGAAATAGGGTTCGCGTCGAAGAGACGACTCCCTTTCCTTCTCCACGCTCCGTTTCCTCGTCTCGCTCGCTCGCTCGCGCGCGCGAGCTTCTACCATCGCGGTTAGCTCTCATTGAGACGTAATAACCAGGTCGTAAGCTTATTAACCTTTCGAGTGAATCTCTCGATCCTTTTTTTGTTCTTTTGTTTTTGTTTATTTTTTGTTTTTTTTTTAATCCTTGTAGTGGTACATTGAATTTATTTAAATATGCAGTTGGACGAGAACAAACAAATTATGGCACAAGAATGATCAATACTCGCAGATATCGGCGATTATTAGCTCATTATGAGAGCCTCTTGCAAATGATCGATTGATTCCATTCGTTATCGCGCGACGTGGACGACGGACGCGGCGCGCGGCGGTCTCGCTTTGTACGCCCGCATCCCGGCTCGACAATTTATTCAATCGCCGTGCGTTGATCTCACGCTGATTGACCGTTTTCGATAATATCTCGCGTTATCGACATGTTCGTAGCTCTTATCGTCGTCGAGAAAGCGGCTTCCTTAACGCGTCTAGCGCTAACGCCGCCGGTAGCTTTCGTCGCCTCGTCTTCCGAAGCGATTACATAAATTTGCACGAATCGTCAAAGTTGCCATTGTTCCACGTTTCTTTCTTCGGGTCTCTCTGAGCAGCCAGGCAGCGTGAAACATTGCTGCAATATTGCTGCAATGTGCCCCTCTCCGTTATAGCCTTTCCTCCCACTTGCATTTCGACATTTGGACACGCCTCGGTCGCACATATTATAAACTCCAAAGATCTCGGCAACAGTATTTTTGAAAAAGAAAAGAAAAAAAGAAGAAAGAAATGGGCCAGGAACGAACTAAAGAGCCGCGGTTGAATCACCGTCTAAACTTATCCGCCTTTATTTACCGGGATTCAACAATGAAACTGGATATCTCGCGGAACAGGTCTTTCTTTTTTTTTTCACACGATCGTACACGCCAAATTTAGCGCTTTGCACGCAGGATTTTTGTGCATAAAACCAGGTGACATTTATCCGTGTGATTTATGTGCGTTCAATGTACGCACGTGCGGATATTTGTGTACAAATCGCAGAGGAAGCATCCCGAAGAACGGGGCGAGTAAATAAATTTAGAGAAGTGCATGTCCTGTACTCTCTTCCGTATTTACGTAGCCCCTCTCGTTCCTCCGAATGTTTCTCCGCGTGTTGTACGCTGAAAGAACAATTTTACTGTAGTATCTAAAAATTTAACTACGTAGTAGACGCAGATCGGAAACTAATTTTATGTTGGACTATCGAAAGAACGATGCGAGAAGCACGACGATAAACTGATGCAAAAAGTTTCGACAGTCTAGCAATCAGTTTAAACGTCCCATATAGATCTTTCAATGATTCGACATGATTATTTTCAGGTCTGCATTTCAGCAAAATTATCCTTCTCGCGTAGAACCGAATTTTTCTTCGGTGAATAAGGTTCAATGAGCTTTTTTTCCGTGTGATTGCAGTTCAACTTTGTCGGGAGGATTCTGGGTCCGCGGGGTATGACCGCGAAACAACTGGAGCAGGAGACAGGATGCAAGATCATGGTGCGCGGAAAAGGGTCGATGAGGGACAAGAAGAAGGTGAGAAACGTTTAGCGGCTAAGACCTATCGAGTTGAAGCTCTCCCCGTTTTCATTGCTGTGCGAAAGGAATGGAGTTTTCTCGAGTAAAGTTCTCTTCGTCGAGCTAGTTCCGAAACTTCATTCGATAGTGCGGTGTTAAATACGCGCGGAGAAGCACGTAACTTGCGCCGCGCGCTCGTTAGCTGCAACGAGCGTCTGAAACTAATAACGACCGCGAACGATGACAGCTGTTATAATAATAATGGTCGATTCTGCTAGTCATAGGTCTACTCTCCTCAATCGCGCTTCATTATACTTCTCGTTTAAGAGGAATGTTGCTAGCGCAGATATGATTGGCGTTTTAATGAGAATTATATATAAATGATATACATTTTCTTAACTATCGGAGAGCCAATACGGGCTCTAAATAATGTTTGCGATAAGTATCAGAGGGGGGGATTGTGTATCAGGGACAGTGACAAGTGGGTTTGAAAGTGGGTTTGAAATTAACTGAGTGATTCATGTAAAGCATTAAACCAAGCGTCGTATTTTTTCAAGCTGCACGTGGTACGCGAGCGAAATACTCACTCGTAAGTATATACACGTATAGAAACGAATCCAGTGTATGATTCGATGTGAATTTGAATGTGTTATCTATATTATTTCCTTGCCGAATTTCAACGCGAGTGTCAAACTTATTTGTTACCATCGACGTTATCGTTTGGTTAACAAGAATCTTGCGGTAAGAATCCGCTATATTGCTTTGTTGCTTTGGTGCTTTGTTGATTAAAGAACTCGCTCCTGAGACAGGAGCAGAGCGTTCAGAGAGTACGAGATTTACGTTAATCGCGACATTGCATTAATTCTGTTCTTTATTTTTCTTTTTTCTTCCTAGGAACCTTTATATCGTATAATTTATTTTTTATGTTTTTTATATTATTTATATAATGTTTATATACATTTATATATTACGTATATAATATTTATAAATATTATTCAAATATTATATACATTATTAATTCATACATATTTTTTAAATAATAAGATTAAGGTGATGCTAAAGTCGTCCTTTTTTACCGACCGAACGTTAATTTTCGGGCACGCCGTTCTTCTAATTGCATTTACAGATTTAAAAATCCTTTTCCACAATTAAAGTATAGACAGTAATGTATAGCGGACGCTATATAAGGATAAGAAAAACAAATGAAAATAATTTTCCAATTTTTTTTGTTTTTCTATATCCTTATATAGCGTCCGCTATACATTACTGTCTATACTTTAATTGTGGAAAAGGATTTTTAAATCTGTAAATGCAATTAGAAGAACGGCGTGCCCGAAAATTAACGTTTGGTCGGTAAAAAAGGACGACTTTAGCATCCCCTTAATAGTTTTATGTAAACTCTGTAAGTTCGTGTATGTGTACGTATGTGTGAACGACAAATGTTTGCGAACGTATAACAATTGCGCGATGTGTTGCTGAACCAGGAGGAACAGAATCGAGGCAAGCCGAATTGGGAGCACCTGACGGACGAGTTGCACGTGCTGCTCACTGTCGAGGACACTGAGAATCGTGCCACGTTGAAGCTCGCCCGTGCCGTCGAGGAAGTCAAGAAGCTACTCGTGCCCGTGGTGAGAAAGTTCCAACTGTACACCCTTCTGTTTCCCCTCTTATTAGACGATAATAGCCTCGTACGCGAGGAACGAGAAGAGAGATCTCGCCGGGAGACTTTCTCACACGAACGTGTTTTTTTTTTTCTTTTTCTTTCTTCTCTATCCTCTCCGGTCTCGAATCGAAGCTTGGAAAATTCGAAGGAAATTTACGCGCTCGCGAAAAGGAAAGAGATCAAATACTTTCGAGAAAATTAAAAAGAGAAGGAAATTGGCGCAATAGTATTTTCCGTGCGAGTCGAAACGGTGCGTGTTGTAAACAGGCTGTCGAAGTTGAAAACACACGTGCCAGTACGCCACTTCCGAAGTGAGTGGCCTCGGCGTACGTGCGCGTACAATCGGCGCTTTCATATGTAAATGGAAAAGATCTGTACAATGTCGAGCTCCCCCATCCGTTCGTAGGATAATTATCGTACCTCCGGTGGTGGGTTCTGACGTTAATGTCGATTGTTAGCAGGCTGACGGCGAGGATGAGCTAAAGAAGAGGCAGCTAATGGAACTCGCCATTATCAATGGGACTTACCGGGATTCGAACACAAAGGTTGCCGCCGCGGCAGGTACCGTTCTTAGAACTTGTCTCATTATGCGTGGCACTTTAACGTTAGGCGCGCATCCGCGGAATCGGAAATCGCGTTGATCTGAGGACACACGTCGATTTGCGAAATAAACTTCCTAATGAGAAATCCATTTAGAGTATTACTTTACCGCAATCGTAATTCACCTCGTCGCATTAGAGTGCAGTAATCGACGTATGACGCATTTGGAGATAATGGACAATGTAATGGGCCAACGACGTGGACCCGTCGCGTCGTCTCGCGCATTACCGACTAATCTAATGAAGTAATTCTCACGAAGTGACGCGACTGCATCTTTAGAGAGAGAGCCAAATCTGAGATTCTCGGTACACCGGTCGTTCAGGAAAAGTTCGGGACCGCGTGCCGTGCTTGAGTAAACAGTTGTGGATATTAATGGCCATGATTCCGACGTGGCTAGCCAAGAGCAAGAAATTGTTATGGTTGCGGCGTATCCAACCGATTACTCATCTTTGATCTGCTTACTCTTCTTCGGTCAATAATTTGTTTTTTTTTTTGCATCTTATTCTTCCGGAACTAATTTCGTCCGATTCGCATTAGAGATGGAAGGGGCACCTTAGGAGAGATTTCGGAGAAACTTGACGCGAGATACGCGTCCAGATTATGCGCGGCATTGTCGAAATCAAGGTCGACTCGTGAAAGAAGGGGACGTTCGAAGACTTCGAGTCTTTCTGCCAGACTTTACACTTTTCTCTTAGCTTGCCTGTAATAAAAAAAACCTCAGTTTCATATAATTTATCGATAATTAATTTACACTAAATCCATCACATATATCGGTACGTAATATTAATTATTGATATTAATCCTCCGCAGACCAATCTGCTTAGTCAAACTTGTAAAAGATTGTACTTTTCAAAGGATTTTTGGGCTCTAAAAATCTGAAAAAATTCTGCTATACTCTTTTAACATTTAGGAATACGATTGTATGATTCGAAACATTTTTCTATTCTCTTTGTACACGTCAGCAAAATCCAGGTTGGTCTGCTGCAGATCGAGGGGGTAACCACTTTATGTAATTGTGGGACAGTGTCCCCGAAATCATTATGAAATTCTTACGAAATCTTCATGTAATTATTTTGCAATCAGATGTAATCATGAGATCAGAAATCATAATGAAATCATCAGAAATCATAATGAAATTATATGAAATCATTAGAAATCATAATGAAATCATATGAAATCATATGTAATCAGCAGAAATCATTTTAGATTTTTGTGTAATCAATAGAAATCATGCGTAATCATCATGAAAATTATCATGAAATCAGTGCGAGCTTGTAGCTCTTCTAGTCAAATTTTGTTGTTCTTAAAAAAAAAGTTATCAAAAATTTTTATGACGATTTTTTTAAGAAGATTTCTTTACCAACTGTTATGAACTTCAATAAAGTCTTAAAGTCAGCAATCAAATGCATATCTATTTTCTGTATGCCTCAATTTAATTTTACTTGAGAGAAGTTAACAATCTCAGTAATAAAATGGTTCTAATCAAAATCATTTTTAATCACAACAAATCTGATAATTACATATGCAATCACAAAAAATCATTATGTAATCAGATGAAATCATTTGCAATCAGATGAAATCACTATAAAATTCTTACGAAATTCTCGTGTAATCATTTTGCAATTAGATGTAATCATAAAATCAAATGAAATCACTAGAAATCATAATAAATCATGTAATCCTGGGACAACATTTTAACTAGTGGTTACCCTCTTACTGCAGATAGTTAATATGACACATCAATTCATTGGACGAATTTCAAGTTTCTCCACAGAACTCTGCTTCCCACTTCCTCGAATTTTACGGAACGTCGTCGTAGCGTTCGCGAAACCGTTTCGGTTGGTGGCGATGCAGGGAAACGAACAGTCATTCAACAGCACTCTCTGTTGCAGCCTGCGACGAGGAGTGGCGGCGGGTAGCCGCCGCCGCGGCAGAGACTCAACGCCTGCTGCCTGGACTGGCGACGCCGATGCGGACGCCGAGCGCGCCCCTGGGCGCGCCCCTGATTCTGTCGCCGCGAATATCGGTGCCCACGACCGCGGCGTCTCTGCTGAACGGCTCCGGGCCGCCCGGCTCGCTCCTGTCGGCCGGCGATCCCCACGGTCTCATCTACACGCCGTACGCGGACTACGCCAACTACGCCGCCCTGGCCGCCTCGCCTTTGCTCACCGAGTACGCCACTGCTGATCATTCTGGTGGGTTGTTTGCTCGTTGATCGCGCTCCCGTTGCCGTATCCCCCCGCGGCACCGGAGAGAAACGGAGTCGGCTCCCGAAACGGAGGTCTCTTCCCCTCTATATGACACGAGAAACGGGGCTTTTTATACGTGGAAATGTTTTTTTTTTCTTTTTTTAATTTTTAAAGAGAGATGCACGCGCGACGGAGAGGACGAAGCTGTGCGCTTTTTATTATTTTTATTAATATTATTATATTATATCGCGCCTGCGACACGTCACTGACGATTGGTGACCCTCTCTGCTCCTGAAGATGGCTCCAATAATATTTATCCGTTCTTTTCCCTGTGCTGCGAGTCTCTCGAAAGATTAGACGAGCGGCGAACGATTAACGGTGAGATCGAAGAAAGAAATCTTTTTAAAGCTGTTTGTCATACTCATCTTCTATTTTTATCTATACATCAAATATTTTGCCGAGGCAATAATCGCTGTAAAAATTGCCCGTCTAATCCCGGGATATCGGTGCGAATCTTTTTATACATTTGGAAATTAATTGTCACAGGGGAATAGAACGAAATTGGAGGCAACGTTTTATCGATAGCGATTGGCGAAAACGTGCACAAACGCTTTGACGAGAGCGTCACCAATCGACACGTATACGTAATAAATTTGTAAGACGATAATTGTTAATTACGCGACCCGATCGCTTTTGTAGCCGTTAATTATTATTATTATTATCATCCACGTTGCATCGTCATAGTTATCATCTTCTACCATCGCGTCATTATCTCTGTTATCATCGTCGGTCGTCGTCCTCGTCATCCCGATCGTCATCACCGCGTCACCGTCATTATTCATCATCGTCATCATCATCATCATCATCATCGCCATCATCGTAGCGGTTAGCGAGTACTTTTTGCGAGGATAGATTAGGGTTAGAGAACACAACCGAAATCAGTCATTTACTAGTCGCGTCAGTTCAGATTTATTATAATTACGTGAAAGCCTTAGCGTGTAATGTATATGCACCGCCTTCGAAATAATTGTGTCACGAAGATTCAGGGTTATCAATAACGATAGAGAAGTGGCAAGAACGGCTAGGCCGTGTTACCGCGCCAGGCAGGATTCTATCGGGAACGGCATAGGTATAGGTATAAGAGGAGATGGGGCAGACGTACGTACTCGTCGTGTGTGCTGTATCGCGTGTGGATGTAGCTATACTAGTCCGAAAGCTTTTCTTTCTTTTTTTTTTTTTTTTTAATCGATATCGTGCCGTTCACCAGCAGCCACGTGTTTCGCCGTCTGGAATGCATCTTTTCTCCTCGAGCCGCCGTTAGGGTAGCTGCATGGTGCAATTTTTGCTCGCTAAAGGAGGATAAAAATATTCTGCCCGGTTGTATGGAGATTACACATTTTTTCTTTTGCACTTTCTCCGTTTGAAATTCATGAAATTCGTGATATTTAATAGTAGCCGGAATAAATTGTCTTGCTGAATATTTCTGATTTTATATTGATTTTATTTTAATTAGAAATTTAGATTTGAGATTGATACTTTCATGTTTCAAAGTATTTAGATTGGAATTTCTCGCCAACCGGACGCGTCTTTTCATCCTCAGATCGTGCAAATCTCGCACCGTGCGACGTAGACGTAATTCAGGGAGATCGCGGGAGTCTGCAGCGAGAAGACGATTGCGTTAAACTCGCGTCGAGAATCGTGGCGAGCCAGATTAGCCAGGACAATCCCGCGGAGTCTCGTCTTCTTCGAGAAAAGAAAGGAGAAAGAGAAAAACACGTCGAGATATTTCGGCTACGCGAGAAATCCCGTCCGGTCCTCACCAGTATCCAAAGTACTTTCCGTCGAGTGGTACACGAGTTTACTGACTCACTGACGCACGCGACGTTCGATCCCGGGCCTGTTTGAAAGCCGAGCCCGAGGCGAGACTATCCAGGAGTATATTTACCCCCCGGACGCGTGTTCCTCGTCGCGACACACGGAAGATCGACGCGTCTTTCTTCCCCCAGTACACAATGGCATCCAGTTACCCGATGAATGCTCGCGCATTCACACGTCTTTTTAACGTATAAAGCTGAGAGCACATCTACGAACGAACATCGAACAGTGAACACGAACGTTTGGACCTTCGCGTTCATGTTCGTGAAGTCTTTCCTTTTTTTTTCAGTTGCAGCAAACATCGGCATTCGGCCAGATTCGCTGTATGTAGTAATTTGAGATACTTGTACGATACGTGTAAAAAATTAAAATAATTAGCTATTAATCAGATAAAATCAATAAGTGTATATAGTTCACTGTAAAATTGTATAAATATATTTTTTAAATTCTCTTCTCTTCAATATTTAGGGCCCATTCACGTACAGAGTGGAAAGGCAGAAGTTAATAAGAAGTTGGACTCAGTTGCTCTGGCAGCTGTTGATATAGTCTGCTACCAGTGATTGGATTCTGCCTTTTCGCTCCGTGTGTGAACGTTCTATTCGCATTCGCTTTGATGTATAAATCTGCTGAATGATAACAACATTCGGGTTCGCTGTTCGTTCTAAATGTATATCCAGCCGAAGGGAATGCTCGGTAAGGTACACTCATTATACACATATATGTACATGTACACGCGCGTATATCTCACGTGGGATTTTTTTCTTACGATCGATGAGAGATCCATAGCGCGCTGTCGCGCATTACTCAATGCAGTAATCAAAGGCCATTCTTGTTGTAGCTATTTTTACAGATACGTGTACGCACGTACGCGCGTAGATATATATAGATTTCACAGAGAATATATTATATATATTATATATATATTTATTGAAGTAGACGATATTAATGTTGCATAATATTTTCTTAAAGCTTATCTTAGAGTTCGATTTGGTAGCTTCGACGACGGGAAGGGACGTGTATCGTCGTCAGAGACGTTTCTTCTCCTTGCTAATCAAACCGTTTTAATCAATAGTCCTATCTCGACAGGATGGTGATGGTCCATTAATCGAATTTTAATACACGTTCACTTTTTATTTTCTTCTCGTTTCCATCTCGCGCGTATTTTCTTCTCGCGAACACGTTCTTCGTCGCGCTTGATGACGCTTATTGTATAGCTAAATTTACGTTTTTAACGACGATCGCAACTACGAAGTACCACTAGAATCCCAATCGAATCCCTCGGGTTGATCTAACACGCGAACTAAACGACTAATAACTCGATCCGTCCACCTCTCCTACGAAAACTGACTCCACGTTGCGTCTACTTACATTTTCCCTTTTGTTTTCTCTCTCGCTCCCCGGATGAAAACCTTACCTCTAATTACGTAACTCTTTGACAACTCTAGCGAAGTAATTACGCGAATCGCCTAGCGCATCGATAGTCATCTCAAAAGAAAGAAAAAAGGAATAGGAAAGTAGGAGAGTACTCGATTGTGAGACTTCCGAGGCAGTAGCTTTATCTTTTTCTTTCCCCCCTTCTCTCCTCGCGCCGAGAGGACGTAATCATCGAGTTTTCACAGCCTGAAACGAATCGGTCCAGGCGATCGCCGTCGATCGCACGATAGCAATCGGATTAGCGAGCAATTTAGCGAGGATTCATCGGTAATAAATACAAATTGGATCTATCGCGCGACACGCCATACGATGGCTGGTGATAGGTAGCCTGTAATGTAATGTACGTAGGATTCTTTTTTTTTTTACGCAGGCAATATATATAGGTGGAGGGAGAAATATTACCCAGGGACCAAACAATATTTTGAGGACTGATGGTTCTAGCGTTTACTTGTAGCGAATTCAGACGATACGGATAAGACTATGCGTTGAAAAAGTACTTCCCCTCTTTTTTTTTGTTTTCTTATCGCGCGTTCACGCCTCCCCCCCCCTTTCTCGCAAAAGAACAAAGGAGAATTGAATGACGACTTAGCGCACGTATTTATACAGATTATTTTATAGATACGCAATACTCTTTCTGATGGCATAGTCTTTTAAGTAATATTTAAATATGCGCAAATCGTATATATATACACACACACATACACGCACACGTATATCGTTATCATGCGAGCTATATATTATATATTATTTTATACGTTTATTTAATTTTATTTTTATAAAGTTTTAGCTCTTTACATAGATATATTTATACGAGGTTGAGGGCCGAAGCAACGGATAGAAGTAATCCCAATACTCATTGTTGGTAGGACCGAGTAGAATGGTTGGATACATTTTTAGTTTACATGACAAAGACTTACCTGATTTCAGTGACAAAAAATCAAAAGTGCGAGGTTGAACCGCGCGCGCGCGCTAAAGAGCAAGGAGGGTAGCCCGGTGTCAACGATAGCTCTTTTTTTCTCAAGTCTATAACTTTACGAATTTTATATATGTACACGCACGCGCAAAAATCTCTCCGATATGTACCTAGATAACAAGCGTCGATACGAGCGAAACTGGAGGTGTCATATCTATATGGTAGACCCGTTTAATTAGGTATAATAAGTAAATAAGTAAGTAAGTAAGTATCTGTGTCTCTCCGACGAGGCCGCGTCTCGCCTCCCATCCCCCGGGGAGGCGGAGATTGTTTTTAATATGGAGTTTCAGGGACGCACGATTTTTCACTGACGATTTACAGTATTCTTACAGTGTTCTGGTAGGCAAGGCTTGCCCCGCTACAGGCCTAAAGACTGCGATCGAGCGTGAGCCCACGAGGGAGATCGGGACGAGCACGCGAGATACGGTCGCGTGTCGCTGCTTCAACGAGATGTCTTTGAGCAAGGTGTCTCCGAGTCTCCTTAGGACCGGTTGTCCCACCTTTGGGTATCATATACAATACCGCTGGTTTTGGGAAATTTCATTAATCCTTTTCTATTCAATTATTTTGACCGAATAAGTTGGAAATTATTTATTAACCGGCCATTACGTACGATTCCCAATTATTCAAATTGCCCGTAACATACACACATAGACGTGATGGGTAGGCAGCCATTTAGATCACTTACCACGTAGTTTATTCGGAGGTGAAACAGCCGGTCCTCACTCGAAGATATTTCGATAAGCGTTATTCAATATCGAATGAGCAATCGCTTCAATATCGTGTTCTAGAGCAGCGACGTAATTCCGCATACTCGACGCTCGCGAGGCTCAAGCCGAGAGGAGGTAAAAGACATCCTTACGGTACATACGGAGCGTCGCAGGGTGTCGCGCGTCGCCGTATTGCTGTATCTTCGCAGTATTTCTACCGTATCCGCAGTATTTTCGCGCACGTTTCTGGCATTTAGTAGCTTCCGCGTCCGTAGCTTCAGCACCCCGGAGGAATGATCGCGTCACGACGGTCGTGAGCTCACGCATCGATCGCAGACTGGAGGCGACAATCAGCATTAATCGGACGACGCCGCCACGAGCCGGTTGCTTTCGGAAAAGAGGTGGCTTCTTCCGCGTTCGACGGAGTCGAGGCAGCCCGCTTCCGTCTCGCCGGCATCGTAGCGACGTCGTCACAGGAGAACCCGTTGCACAGAGAAGAAAAGAAGAGAGGATTCTTCCCTCGAAGATATCGCAAATTGGTAAAATTAATAGCGTAAATTAGTAAGATCCACATTTGCCGTCTGCGTCTGTGTAAACATCGTCGATGGGTAAATATACCATCTCGCGGATATGCCGAATTTCTTTGTGGCACGGGTTCCTCCTTCCCGATGTGTCTTTTTTTTTGCACTGATAATAGCGGTAGGATTCTAGATTTTTTTTAGCCGGCCAAGAGACGGGCGAATGGATCCCTTGCGGATCTGTGCGCCGAAAAAGTGATCGTACGCCGGAAGTGACGGTCCTGCTGACCATACTCATGCTGTGTATATGTTGGCGACAGGCGCAGCGGCGGCCGCCGCCAAGCAGCGTAGGCACCTGGGTCAGATCCGCGAGCACCCTTATCAAAGGGCCGGCGCTCTCTCGTGAACACACAGAGACGGTGCGAGTACGTAGAGAGAGAGAGAAAGAGAGAGAGCGCGCGCGAAAGAGAGAGAGAGAAAAAGCGAGAGAGAGAGAAAGAGCGAAAAAGAGAGAGAAACAGAGCACTGTTCTCGCGCCATCGCGGAAAGGTTAGTGTCTGCACAGGCAGTTCTCAATTAAGTTCTCTCTTTTATCCTCTTATTTTTTATCTTTTTTAAAATTATTTTTTTAATCTTTTTTTTTTCTACGTCTTCATTATCTTCCTTGCATTCTCAACGTTGGAATGGTCGAGGCGCTCCTTTTATCTCGGTAAGATTACGATGACCATATCTTCTTCGAGAAAATCAGGGACAAACCTGAAACTTTACAGATTTTCTTCCTACATATTTTTCCAACTAAAAACAACCAATTGTTAGAAAATTAGAAAAGAATCTCTCGCAAAATAAAGAACAGCAGATCAAAATGAAGAACAAAATGATTGAGTTTTGAGAAATATAACTATATCAATATATCCATATAATATATATCCAGATCTAAAGAACATATGGTCACCTAACGTATCTTCCAAATTCCAAAGAAAATAACGGCGGTCGTTAAAATTGGATTCATGCAAGAGATTTGTCTTCTTTCCAGCTTTGCAATAGAAAAAAAAAATCGAGGGGATCCAAGTTTTTTGAAAAGAAGACGAACAGTTTTCACTCTAGAGGAAAAATAAGAGACTGAACACGTGACTGAAGAGTCTCGTTGTCGAGATGTGACGAACCTTTCGCATCAATTTGACGCACCTACGTCTTGGCGAATGCCTAACGTTTCGATGACTTTTATTATTGCGTATATTCATGATAAATCTACGAGAGCTCTCTACATTCATCTAATTGCGAATTCATCTAACGGAGCACCCAGACCATTCCAATCGGAGATTTATATTTATATATATATGTATAGCTTTTTATTGTTTATCATGTATGTCGAGACTCGCGCAGCACGACGCGCGCCCGGACCCGCCGCGTTTTGGCTCGTGCTAAAGCGGCGGCGAGAATCCGGGCCTTTCGCGCGTGTCGCCTCCTCACGAATGTGTTGCTGTTCACTCGGGAAGCTTTCACTCGGGGATTGGAACCTCCGCGCGAGAGCGGACAGCAGCAACGCGTGGCGGGGCGTGCGTGTTCGTGCGCGCGCGTGTCTCGTCCTGTGTACCTGACGCCGCACCGATCGACATCGGTTGTGTCTCATCGATTGAAGTGGCACTTCTCGTTCACACACGTATACATATGCCGATAGATTTCCGGTGATCGTGACGAAAGAATTGATTAATGTCGCAATTATTCATGTATTCCCCTACCAAAAAAAAAAGAGAGAAAAAAGGGAACGGAGAGGAAAGAGGGATACACAGGTCGTACCTTCCCCAGATCATTCCAACTGTGGAAAGCCGCGTAACTTTCATTAGCCATAATAGTACGCGAGGTAACGGGAAAGAAAGGGAGAGGTAGAAGAAGAGAGAGAGAGAGAGAGAAATAGAAAGAGATCGAGCATGGGCGAATTGACGCGTGGGTTGGAGGGAAAGAGAGCGAGAAAGACTCGTTTCTCGGCTTAGCCCTAGCCGTAGCCGCAGGAATCGGGTGCTAAGCGTCCGGAATGTCGAAAGCGCGTCTGGTATTTCATGCGTCTAAAACGAACCGTGCAACGAAATCGAATGCGAACTCCGAGCCGACTTACGTCCGTTTCTACCCATGTATTATAGATTAATTTTATCTCGACTCACTTTTTGTTTTTTTCTAATTCTTGGAACTAGAAAAAAATAAAAGAGCAAGTTAAACCGAGATCAAAGTTAATCTACATCGGTAGAAATTAGATTCCGCGAATATTGCCGTCTCGAGGAAGCGACACGCAGTCCGAGTGATTTTTTTTTTTTTTTTACATATCTCTGTAAAGCTTATATATGCTTAAAAAAAAATTGGAATTTTCGTGCGATGCAAATGTGGAAAAAAAAAGAATTTGGTTTCTTCATCCAGATAAAAATTATGTTTAAATTGATGAAATCGTTTTTCTAACTTGGTTTTTTTAAGTTGAAAATACCTTTGAGGAAAACAAGGATTTATTTGATTTCAAGAAACGAATGACGAATTATTAATTTTTCTTAAAGTAAATAAACAAAAAATATTTGTTTAAATTATTTTTTTAAACATATAATTTTTTAATTTAAAGAAAGACACACATGCAAGAAATAATTTAATTCTGGTTTTCACAATATATTACTTTTATTAAAAAAAAAAAAAAGATTTGCACAAAGTATTTAATTCCAATGAAAAAAACAACCAAGAAATTTCTTCAGATCAAAGAAACTTTTCTTTAATCGTGTAACCGTGCACAACTAAATATTTTTTTACCCGAATTATCTCCGGGTGTTGGACGCAAATCGAGTTTTGCACGGAGTCGCTGTCGCGCCGGGAAGATTGGGGAAGATTCTCAGGTGTGTGACTTTGAGCAGACTCCTTGATGCAGCAGAATAAGGGACGCGAACGCAAAACGCATCTTCTCTCGGTTACCCGGCGTGTTGCTTTGACCGCGACGCGAGATTATTCGCTCGGGTGAAAATAGATCGCGCGAACAACACCTTGCGTCAGGCCGAATTTATAATTAGATTCGCGGCCGAGAGGAAAATTGTAAAATACGGCTCGCTGCATCCCGAGGGTCGCGCGCGCGGCTAATCCGCGAATCTACGATCGCTCGTGTTGCATTCGTCGCGCGGAAATCCGGATGATTATTATCCTACTGCTATATTCTTCGCGTTTGGTCTTTCTTCTCTCGAATGTAAATTAAAAAAAAAGGGACAAATTATTTTACGAGAACGAAGCGCAGCCTAGGCGCGCATGTGTTCGCGAAGCGGACGTTTGTCCGCTTGTAGACGCGAGTATTGCTTCCGATCGGCAAAGAAGCTCCAGAACGAAATACCGTCGAGATACCGGGGAAATCCCATGAAGTCTCTCTCTCGACGATTTTATTTATACGCCTTGCTTTGTTACAAAAGATTTCACTCGCGTAAGCACAGGGCGTCAATCCAGAAATTGTTGTACGACATTAATAGACTACCTGCATCCAAGAAGTACGCATATCCGTTGTGCGAATGAGAAATCAAGGGATGGTAACGCGGTACGATGCGAAGGTTTACGCAACGATCCGGTCTGTCGCCTGTAAATCGTCTCTATCGACGCGGCTTGATATTTTACCTCTTTGACTCGAGTCTCGAGAGAATCGGACGCACGCGAGTAATAATTTATTTATTTATTTATTCTTTTGCGCTTCCCGTTTTGCTTTTTGCCTCGTCCTTATCGTGTTAACGAGTGGCTAAAATCGATTGCCTTTCACATTGATCTCCGCATTTTTCTCACTATTAACGGGTTCGAGTTGAAAGAGAAAGGGAAGCAGAAGTAAACCGCGAAAGTGCGGACAATGCTGCCGGAGATGGCATCTCTCCCGTCCTTTTACATATTTTATCTCACTAACAAGTATTATAATTTTTTTTATACATAATTGACTTTCCTTGTCATAGGCGCAATTTCATCCATTGTATAAGATGCACAACCGCACTACTTTTATTTATAAAAAAAAAAATAAAACTAACAACGATGCTACACACATTCACGCACACAAATCGAGTACAGATGCGCGGATGTACGGGATATGCGAGAATCATTCTTCAAACGGAACATTTGTCTTGCATAAAAATTGCTTACATTGCAATTTTTATGCAAAACATTCCTTTCCTGTGACGAGTTGTTTTCGTGCTATTTCGTATATGCGCATACATTATCACACACACACACACACACACACACACACACACACACACACGTACACACAGAGTGCATATACAACTTATATGAATTAGATATATTTATGTGAAGTTTTTTTTTGTTTGAATTTTTACACATCTTATTTTTTTTATTTTTATTTTTTTACAAATTAGAATAGAAGTGTGGCTTTAGATTTTAAAGATCTGTATTTCTCATATTGTTTAAAACATTTTAGATAATTTAGACGACGTGGATTATTTATAAAGATTTGAATTTAAAAATATCACACAATAACGCGTTACTTTTGACGTCAACGTAGAAACAAGTCACAAATTTAATGTGATGTTATTTGTCTTTATTTTACGAAATCAGTATTACTTTGTTCAATGGAGTTAGTCACGCGAGTGCGAGTTTAATTCGCACAGTATATGCATACACACAAATTCGTATGTACATAAAGAATATTTCACAAGTTTCGGATTAATCGATATTGGAAGGTTCTACGACGAAACTGTGTTTAATCAATAACCACGGGCAGAAAGAACTTGCCTAATTTGATTTCACTCAATTAAAAAAAAAACTCATTACTCTTTTTGGTCGTTTCCTCTTTTATCACGATACTTAAATATTTTTTAATCAAATTTAAGTTTTGCTTCAATGAAAATATGGCTTTGATAATAAATGTATTATTTTTCTATTTAACATTATCATTGTCAATTGTAAGTTTGCCATTGTCACTAATTAATCCGTGTGAGAATGTCTCGAAACCTCAAATTATCATTTGTTGAGACATACATTAGAGTTGCATATAGAAATATACGACTATCTATTAGTTGTAAATATTTAAAAAAAATTAAAATTAAAGGTATTCTGTCACGTTTTCTCGTTTCTCGTCGAATCTCCAGTTATCATTGGATCCATACAACTTCTCTCATCCATTATATATATTATTATATATATATATATATACTATATAAACAGGTCTGTTTAATAGCGTCTATTAATAATATGCTTCTCTTAAAAAAAAAGTATGCCTGGAATTGTACTACAAATATCTGTCTTGTATGGCACATGCAACACTCATGAGCCTCTGACACCCGCTTGCTGATGGGACATTAATCACTAAAGATCAATAGTGATCGGTACAATAATATCATCGTAACTATGTAATCGGGATTTCGTTATGTAATCTTTCTCATTTACCGGTGCTAATGTGGTGGCAGGTGCACACCTAGGCTGCCTGTCTGAAAAATCGCTATAATGTTCGGAAATAACGCAAATCCATATACGTGTGTAACGGTAGCGATTAACAGATAGTGATCGATCATCGATTCTTTCCACTTGAACGTGTCTTGTTTTTTTTTTTTTTTTGGCTGATATCTGACATATACAGGCAGCTATACGTTCTTTTTTTACGACCGCTGTGAGGTAAATGCACCAGTGGAACGATCGATTAACTTTTCGATTGAACTTTTCGCCGCGCGAAGACGGTACTCGCGCGTTTGCTTTATCAATTGGAAGATCGAGATCGTCATTTTCGAAGGTCGTCAACTTCGGAAGTATATCGTTTAACAACGGAGTATCGGAATGCCAGAATCGCCGGACGACTGGTTTCAATAAACGCGATCGCTGAGAAGTGTGTAATTAGAAATCGACCGAGTACATCGTGTCCTCGTTCACTGGTGCATTCAGCCTGACGCGAGTTATTACAGCGATGTGTAAATCCATCGATTTGTACGACTCTTACGCGCGGGGAGGGTGCAAACGAACGAATCGTATCAGTTGGGTAGAAGAAACGAACGGGACTATAATTGTCATGAATGTTCGTGAGACAAACGAACGATCGACGTTCGTCTTTTCGCGTGAACTCGTTGAATTATTATCTTGTCATGACGCGTACAAGTCGAATGCTTCACACTAATAATATTACAAGTAGCCGGTGCAAAGCAATGCTTCGTCGAATCTTGCCGATCCGATCGAGTGAAGATGCTCGCGCACGGTCGGTGAAGCGATATCGTCTTAGAAGACGATAGTCTTCTCTCTCCCGAGCGAGCGAGCGAGAAGAATCCAAAAGTTCTAACGCACTCAGCATGAAAGGACGAATTGGCGAAAACGACATTTAACCTGTCTATGCCGGATTATTATGTTGTACAAGAAAACGGAAGCGTTGCTTTTCACCACTAACTATATTTCTCTCAGCTGGCGAGCTACTAGTTACTTAATGTTAACGTCGGTCAGTCATAATCAGATTACTAACAAACTGTTTTTTCTTTTCTTTCTTGTTAACCCCGGTTGCCCGTGGCCTGTAGGCTTGGAGTGCTAACAATGGATATCCACTCGCCCCGTGCTAACACCTGGACTCTGGAACAGCATCCCGCGTTCGATCGGTTCACCAACCAGCCGACCACCTTCGCCGTCCGTCCGCGTCACCAGCCCCGTTCGTCAAGCTTATCCATCATCCTGTATCCTCTTAATGTTCGGAAACGTTAGTTTCTTTCGCGCGTCTCGGCGATCGACGGAGTCGTCGCCGATTTGGAATCCGAGCCACTTCGCGCCGTCGTCGTAACCCGTCGACGGCGGCACGAGTTATCGTCTCACTTCGCAAAAAATCGTTGCGAGGTATATTAGCATAATATATGCATGGAGATTTGGGACGCTATATACATTATAAAATAATATATAAATATCATAACATATATTAATATATATTAAATATATATCTATCAATATATTTCATATATATTATATATTTTACACAGAATCCCCGCACGCGCCTTTTTGCGAGTAAAACGCGGGACTATTCCTTGTTTTGGACGCGAGTCAGGTATGCGCAATTCGAATTCAGTGCAACGTTAGCGGTAGTAACACTAGTTTTTAGTTTATCGGATTTTATTTTTACTCTCCCGGGGAGGGGGATTATTTGTTGTAGCACACGCGCGCGCGCGCGATGTGTCTCCGGAGTATTTTTATTTTCTCTCTCTTCTCGCGGCAGCGATGAAATGTTGTTCGCGTTTTCCCCAGTACTTATGACTACGCTGGCACCTCTCCGTCTCTGGAGGTGGCAGCGCGAGAATGTGACAACGTTAACATAACTTAAACGCAATGTTTATATTTACGCGCATTTTTAGAGCTAACTGCTGAAGAGGAAGGTGTCGCGCGAAAAAAAAACCGAGAACTCGCGAAGACCTCGTCGGAGAAAATCGCGATTGATGCCAACGTGTTTTCCCTTTTTTTTTCTTTTTTTTTCTTCGCGCAACACACCTCTCACGTCGGAGAAGCTGTCGAAATTCTGTACAACTCTCTCGCATAAATGTGCCTTATGTAATATTAACGTAGTGCGGCGTAACCGCGTTACCGTTCTAGATAAAGCTTGGTTATCGATAGACTCTACGTAGTAGCGTTAGAACTGTGCAATCAAAATTTAATTTTCTCGCGATATGTATATCCCTGGAAAGAAAAGGACAATGCCGGTTAGATCGCTCTCCCAACAGTGTTTCTCGTTACGTTGCGAGAAGGATCGTTGGGAACATCCGTAGTTAGAATCACCAATATCCCGAAGAGAAGGCTTTAAGAGTATGCGTCGTATGCGGATGCACGAGAGCTACATGTATATATATTATTTCAGCTGAAAGTATTAAGAGAAGTGCTATTCGCAGAGAATATTCTAGGACGTCAATGTGCAATACGTTGATGAGAGAAAAGTGGCAGGGCGTTCAAAACGCGTTGCCAAGATTCGTTGAATAAATTGCAGACTTTTAACTTTGCGAAAAATGTACAATTCAAGCTGCAGGATTATCGAGTAGATATATATATATATATAAATATATATTTACATAAATATTAATAAGATATATCATGTGGCAAAACGACGGAAACGAAAACAATGGAGGTATGGAGACCTGTTATAATTTTCCGCGACGCGGAATTATTTGCGAGATATAATTATATGAGTATAAGCAAAAAAAAAATATAATCTCTGTCTACATACGTGTAAAGAGTGTTTGTGCATGAGAGAGTGATTTACTTAATATTCGACTTTATTATTATTATATTAGAGAGTTGCACCACTTTTAGGTCTGCCATATTGTACATGTAACGATTAAGAATGATATCAAGTTGCACGCGTTATATAATCTGTATAGTCATTCATGTGTCAAATGTTATACTCGTTCTTTCGACAGATATTTTGAATTTTGTCCGAGGAGTCCCTCCTAGGTATACCGATAGCTTGGTCCTTCGTGTATATAAGCGTTGAAAAATATACACGCACACATTTAAGAGTGATCTGAAATCTACTTAAGTTTTCAACGTAAAAAAAAATAAATATATCCGATATATATATTTTATTATTGTACGTAAATAATTGATTTATATAACGAAAATATTTTGGATATCATTGTCCCCTATTAAGTGCGATTATAATATACGAATTATATACGCGCATTCGCGAGCGTGATTATACACACAGAACAGATATGTATACTCTTTATGTATATGCTGTCTAATATATATATGCGCGTGAGAACGTAAATTATTACACATGTATACACATAATGTATTATACATATGCACTGATTCACAGTTGAACATCTGAACGGTATGAATAAATACCGCTGTAATTTACTTCTGCATCAAATGGCGATTTATCGAGTATCTCTGTTATAATTTTGAAAAACAAAATCATTTTAATATTTGCGTTATATTAGAAAGAATAAATAATTTATACAGTTTATATTATCGCAGTTTGCACTGCCTTATCAATTATATAAACTATATATATTGTATAAACATACGACTTTTTTATGATTTTTAATAATTCTACGAAAGATTATTATTATTATTACCGCAGAAGTAAACACGGGCGAAATTTATTCACACCCTGTTATCGTATTTATAAATATATAAAGATAAGTTACATAAGAAATTATGTGCAAACAATCTTGTTAGATCTTACGGCATGCGAATTTACATTTATCATTCTATAGTTATATAGTTTTTTTTTGCCGAAATTTATTGTATGATAATTTTTTAGTTTCATATTTTATTTTAATGTTGATATATGTGCAGGATATGTGGCAATATTAATGTGTAAGTGACAATGAAAAGCAATTCTTGTTTTCTGAAATCTCGGAAAGATCTGAATATGAATCATAGTATACTGTACGCTACTTATGGAAGAAAATTTACAATTTACAATGAAAGTGCAAATAAAATAGTTTATACAAACATGTATAAATACTATTATGAACGGTAATAAAAATATTTTTTCAATACTCGACACTTCCTTGACCCTCGAGAGGGATGATAAATGCAAGATTTCCGTTTTATGTATATACACATTTTAACAAATTATTACAAAGTAAATGGATACTTCGTACAAAATATGTCGAAATATTTTTAACTTTATTTCTCTTGTAAAAGACATTTTTTGATATATAAAAAATATCACTTAACATATTATAAATTTTCTTATTTTTACAATAAATACAAGAAGTAGAATAAAAAATTCCCCTTTTTTACGATTTTGGTAACCGATAGTAACTACCGGAAAGCAACAATTGATGTTCCCTGACTTTCTTGTCTAGAAATTGCCTCAGTTCCGGTAAACCGCATTCCACAGCGCCCGGTCCTTGCGATGCGAACATTTTCAACATCTGATGAATCCTTTCTATCGGCAACGAATCTAGATTCGTTAACATTCCAACAATATACGACCAGAACACTTGCAACTCTTCCTCTCGCTGATCACTGGCCGAGGCCATCGCGCTCTCAGCTTCTTCCTCCTCGACAATATCAGTTGATAAACGATTCTTGGATATACTTTCCTCTTGCAAAACGAACACATCGCTAGAAGTTTCCTTCAGAAGACCTTGCGACACCCAGAATGCCATCTTACGTCGCAAAACAGTCGCCGGTGCGTGCATCACCTCCGCTAGATCTTGCAAAGTCCACTCGTCTACAAAACAAATTTAATTTAAGAGTGACCGTCTTACTTATCCATTTACGTACTATTCAACAAATAATTGACATGTTCTTACTTTTATCCTGGAAGTGCAAGATGATCGTCGCGTGTACCGGCGTGACATTTATATCCAACTTTCTGTCCTTCAATTCGATTTCCAGGCTCACGTTTCCCAAGTGAGGCTTCCAGCAAAGTGTTCTATTTCCCTTTAAGGCCTCGAACGCCTTCACATATTTGTTCAATTGATTCTGCACGATGCTCGGCAGCTTCAATTTCCAGTCTTCCTTGAACGGCGGCCAGAACTGCGCCGACAGTATGAGCGCAGAAGTAGGAAAGAGTTCCCGTTGTAAGTTGTAGCTGGTGTCAGAGTGGATGTTACCGTCTATTCTTTTCGAATCGTAAACATCCTTCAACATGACTTCGCAATAATGTAGCTGATTCTCTCCAAATCGTCTCTTCAATAACTCCAAGTGACGTATCTCGCGTTCAGTGTGATAGTTGAGTTGCGAGAGAAGTCTGTCTGCCAGCAACGTGCGATATTCGTTGACGAATAAGTCCTGGCTACCGTAAACGTTCACCAATGTAGAGATTATATCGGATACTTTACGCTGCGTTGACTTAGCTGAAAAAAATGAATCCTCATTGAAAATAAGTTTATTATAAAAATATCTTAAATATTTCAGTAAACATATAAATATTTAAACTATTTCTTATGATTTAATTTTGACTCAAACTTTAATTTGAAAGATTAAATCTCAGCACAGATTTTTCCGCGTTCGAAGCAAACTGTAAAAGAAAATTGTGCGACTTACCGGGATCAGCGTCAACCGGATCCGGCATCCATTTCTCCCAATCTTCATTCTCCTCGTCTGCCGAACCATCGTCCAGCTGCAAGCATTCACCCTTCACCAATTCATCGGCCAACTCGCTGGGTGAATCATCGAGCAGGCTATTAACGACGGAACGTACAGTGTCCTCCCTGCTTCTCAAGTAGCATCTAGACAAATTGGATAACTTTGATAACAAACTGAACTTTCTAGCATTTAATATTAAATTCATGTTATAGATAATTTTAATACAATACGAAAAAACAAGAGAACTTACTTAATGGGTTCAGTTACAGCCTCTAGAAGAACTCCAGTCGGGTCAAGATGTTTGAGAGCTTTGATCGCGGCGATATAAGCGGTCACTATGTCAGGCGTGTTGACACCGGCGTGCAGGAGCCTCGTTTTGATTGCTTCCTGCAAATTCTTGACCAAAACTTTCCGCTTATCAGTTCGATCTAAGCAAACTCGAAGATCATCCACCGCGGGCTGCGACTCGGGATATTCTAGAGAAAAATATACATCATTGTACAAATTGCAAATAAATGTAATAAATTTTTGTAGATAAACGAAACTCGTACCTATTATTATGTTAAAGAGATGATCGATTCTTATGTTAGTGTACGTTTCGTACAGAAAATGAGATAATTTATGTTTAAACTTGTTTATGGCATCGCGAATTTCGTCGCTAAGCGCCACGGTTTTCGAGAACCCACCAGAATAAACTCTTATCAGCCAATTCATGACAACGGTCTCGAGCCACTAAAAAAAAATCAAATAATAACAAATAACGCGTATATTATTACAATTATATACTGTGTGTTATATGATGAAAGAGTTTATACATTTTCTAACAAGCTCAGTTGTGACACGTCAAACGTCTTGTCGCACGTTTGAATTACATGACTCTCGATACGAATGTGGATTAGCGACGTGAGTACGTTCCCGACAAGTCTCTCCAATAACTCCAGCTCGATTAATTTTCTGTTCGTTTCGTGAAACATGTAAACGATCATCTGGCACCTACAGTTCTTCATTTCCTGGTCACATCCTGTACACTGAATCTCGCCCATTGATTCTGCTTTGAAATATATGTTTCTATAATATTTCACATGTTTCAGGCAAATCACGAATACAATACAAATAAAGTGAATGTTTGCACAATTTACCTTGAGATAAGTTGTCCGAATTGCAAAATACATTAAACGCGATTTTATAGAAATGTTCTACGATACATTCGTGGCGCAGAGGTAGTTGACTCAACAACGTCGCTCTCACAATGAGCTTAAAGCGTGCCTCTATATCTATATTATCTCTGATTGGGCGTAGAGACTGCAAATCTTTGCCTCTGTTCTGTCTCAAATATTCTAACTTTTTTAGCGTCGGTAGACACTCAGTGAGACTGGCGTACAGACCATCGACGGCAGACTTGAATAGTTCAAAGCCCCGTTGACCATCTTGAGTATACTCAAACTTCTCCCAGAATGCTGGTGTCACATGGCAACGTATGTATTGTTCTATATTATGGATCACAATCTCTATGATGTAGTGCGACGACCCAATGAATTGTACAATCTCTACCAAATTCGCAAATTCCTCCTCTGTGCATTCCTCTTGAATCGAGACATCGTTATGCGTATCTTGGCTTCGAAACTAGAAAAAAGATCATTGAAAGATTTATTATAATGAAAATAACATTATACACAAATATATATATTTTTCTAACTATTGTAATTTTTCTAATTAAAAACACAACATGTATGTAGTTCACAAGTATATACAAGAGCTATAAAAAATCTCCAAATAACATAATATCCAATTTAATCGAAATTATTTGATGAAAAATCTAAGTGTTTGAATTATCCAAGTAATTGAAAACTTAATATCAAAAACATTTGAATACTTCGAGTTAAATATATTAGCAATTTCCAAAGCCATGAATTCATATAAAACAACAAAACAAAGAAAACCTCTTGTAAGATGCAACATATTAAAATTTATTGAAATTGCATTGAAATTGAAACTTTTGTACATTTATTAGTCAAATAAATCGAAACTCAATCCAAACAATTCCATAATACTTAACCTGCCCTAATCAGCAATTTTTTAAATATTTTTTTAAAAAATATATTCTTTGTTATAACGTTTTTTAAATATTTAAAAAACATTGCTGTTTGGTGACATATACTCCGCGCTCACATTGAGGTTAGGACTTTATTCGGTAATTTTGTCATCGATATCGTAAAAGATACCTGACTGTCATAGCAATTTGTAAAAGCAAAATTATAATATTCAATGTACAACACACGCACCTGTCCTTTAATTATTGGAAATGCGCGTTCTAACTGAAGAAAGAAATCCTTCGGCTTCTCCCCTGTCTCCGCCATGTTTAAATACCGATGTCACTGGTGGTCACTGGTCACATGCAATGCAAACAACGTTGCGTGACAGGTTATGTTGTTTTAGGTTATGTTTCACAAATAGAGAAAGCAAGGGAGAGAGAAGTATAAGAAATTTCTTGGAGCTTTTTTTACATATTAAAGTGACTTTGACAAACTTTGATTAACTTATCGAATAATATTTGATATTTCATAAACGTGAATGGATCAATTTAGATTAAATCGAAGGCACGTGTAATATAATCGAAGTTTTCGCTGTAAGCAACTTTGCCGGTTGTTAATCGCCAGTTGAGTTAATCAAGGTTGATCGATGTCGCCATCCGAGGGAAGCGATCTGGATATAAAGTACGTATCTTTATTTTCAGAATAAGCAGTGTAAGCATGAATGTATTTTCATTCAAGTACAGGAACGTGATTCTCGGCGTGACTGCGACTGTCATCGGGTATTACACAGTCCTCATGCCACACACTGTTTTCCTGAAGAAATATAGATACGTGATGGCCACGTACCAGTGAGTAGAAAGATCCAAGCGTGTGATTTGATAATCCTCCTTTTCTAATTCTCCTTTTCTATGCGCAGGTTGGGCAAAGAGACGCCGTTGGGCTCTAAAATCGAACAAAGAATCCAGAGGGTGATGGACGACTTGAAGCTGCCCGTCGACGTTAGGGATGCTGTAAAACCCTTCAGCGTGTTCGGCTTCGATTTGTTTCACGCCGGCACTCTTAGCGCCAAGTACGGCGCGATACTGGGGATTCCCGCCAACTTCATCAGCACGACGGAGGAGCTGCGCGAGAATCTGCAGATCAAGGAGGAGTCGGTAGACTGGACGCGGCAGGACGCACAGGCTTTCCTGCGGGCGATGAGACTCTCGGAGAGCGCGCAAAAGTTCGCGATTGCGCGCGAGCTCCTGCGAATCCAGGCGGAGGAGCCATACTTCAATTCCCTCGGACTGGCCGTGATCATTGCGACTCTATTAACACTCTACAGCTTTGTATCATATAGATTTAGACTGCGCGAGGGCAATGCGATGATGCGGCGTACGTTTTACGTAGTCTTCCCCGTATTCGGCGCGACACTGTGGTTCGGAATGAAGGACTATCGGAGCCATCGGCTTGACATGGAGAACGATGAGGCTCTGTGCCGTTTAGGGCCTGAATATATCAAGGGGGGACAAGAGTTTTACGATAAACTGTTAATCAGAAATAAAGCTCTGAGATCTCTCCTGGGGACGGAAGGGAAAAGTATATTTACCGTTCACGGAAACGAAGAGACTCTACTGAGACAGAAACACGTGCCGATCTCCCAGAGGAAGGATTATTTCGACTTGCATCTACGAAACTTGGAAGGTATGAAATAGATTCCTTTACACTTAGAATCTTAAGTAAAGCAAACATTTTTTTTACTTGTACTATCCAAGATCGTTCATCAATCAAAATTTTAATGACGTTTGATGCATCTCGCAGTTTTCTATTCGAAGCATATCTTTTTATTTTGAATAAACAAAAAGATATGTTAAAATAAATGCAAGAATTATAATTATAATTAATTGCATGGTTGAATGACTTCATGGGCCTAAAAAATGGAATGGAATGTCGTGTGATGAAGTACTTTGTGATTGAAAATCATTAATGTATAATACTATGTATAATACTATGTATATACATATATATTTCTAATGTTATCAGTGACACTGATTGGTAATGCGATATCTATAATAAACTATTCGAAACAGTATATTCGTTAGCAATATATATTATTAATTACAATTATATATATGCACATTAGTCCTTAGACTAATTGTTGTACTCGCGAAACGTTGTCATGCAAAAAGCGTTTATCGTCAAAGATACATATTTCCAACACGTGTTCATCATACGTGGTTATCTTTTACGCGACAAAGATCACAGGTAAGAATACATTTTATACATTATCTATTATACATTATATATATATATATATATATTTCTATATTATAATCCTTATCACATACCATAACATTCTGTTAAATTAATATTTATAAAAATCTGCAAATATTACATATTTTAGCTAATTTGTACAAATTCTTGGATTCTTCATTATATATGTAACCGAAGATATACAAGCTCGGACGCGAGCGGCCTAGAAACGTAAGGTAGTCTGGCAGAGAAACGCATAAAATTGCCTATAGAATTCTTCTATACAGAAAAGTTGTACATTTCAGACTACGAGAGACCAAGCGAGCCAAGCTGAAAAGAGATCCATAGTGTGAACATTAGATACGCATGTACTACATACCTTATGTAAAAAGAGCTTTGCACATCTCTGCTTACCAGAGTTAGCTTGTCTTCCTCCTTCTTAAGTATTTTCGTGGTCTGTTCTTGATCGAATTTGACAACGGCGGCGATCACTCTGGCGAGTACCATCGTCTCTCTTCCCATCATGTATTCGAATAGAATGTTTCTGAGATATTCGATCTCCGTCGAATCTTCCAACGTGTCGTGTCGCAAGTTCACCAACTTTCTGAGTTCGGAGAGTTCTCGCCTCTGAGACGCCAAAGTCTGCTGTAGAGTGTGAATCGAGCCTGTGCTCGTTTGTATCGCGGCCATCGCCACGCGTGAAGTGCTCTCTAATTCCTGTATGAGATTTCAGTTTACTCGGAGCTCAATTATCTCATTAACATTAGAATGTCGCCAATGGTATCTTACTAGAATCGCCGATTTAGTAATTTCCTATTATTGTTTTTTTATTGTTAAAAAATTTTGATATTTTTATTTGTATTATATTCATATTTTTAATATATATTCTATACTGCGATATTTAAAAAAAATGAAAAAAAATTAACAGAGTTAAATATATTCTCGGCCATCGGCAATTCTAATGCTAAGCAACTGCTACATGTATAAAAGCAGGCACATAGAGGAAAAGCGTAACGTCTCTAAGCGTTAAAGAAAAAGAAATGAAATAAAGCTGTACCTTGGAAGCTGCATCAGTTTGTGCATCAGGCTGAAAATAATGCGAAATACATAAACGCAAATTAAAAAATTAAATTAAATTTAAAAAAGACATAACATGCACATTTAAAAATATATATGTGTAAACTAATAAATTTAAAAGAATCTATAGTGCTAAATTAAATTCTACTTTTATCAGATTATAGAAACTTACCTTTCTTTCGTTCTGCCACTCTTTTGTCAGCTCATTCAATTCCTCCTCGTGCTTAGCTTGCAGATTGTCGATTTTTTGCTGTACTACGGTCTTCCACTTTTTTTCCAACTCTTTTACGTCATCTTCGTGTTCTTTTTTAATCTGCGCGATTGTTTCCACTAAGCGATCGATATCCTTTCCTTTCTCCGCTACCTCGTCTCTTTTCTCAAGAACGAGACTTTCGAGCTGCTCGGACTTCTCTGACAGTTCTATTTGACAATCTTTCAGTTGTTCCTTGTACTGCTGCACAATATTTGACTCGTAATTGTGTTGGCGATCTAAAGATTAGATACTGGTTATACATTGGAACGTTTTTCAAAATTTTCTTTTGTCTTATTACATATAAAAAAAAAATATTTTTTTTTCTTTTCACATAAAATGTCTTACCAAAACGTTTCTCCAACGCGGCTTGGAGTTCTTCTTCCTTGTCGTGCAATTGAGCTTGGAATTCTTTGACCAGCTGCTTCAGCCTCATTCCTTGTTCCTCCTCGCTGGTCTTCAGCTGATCTCTCAATTGATTGGTTTGCGACCTCAGTTCGTTGTTCGCCAGTTGCATCTGCGTTTCCTTCGCTTGGAATGTAATCAAAGTCTCGTCGAGCTGTGCCTCTAATCTCTTATTCTCCTCGCGCAACTTGTCGCTGTCAACCCGACCCTTCGCGTTGTTGCGGACGGTTTCCAGTTCCTTTCGCAATTCATCGTTCGTCTGAACGAGTGAATTGATCTCCGACTGCAGGCTAGCGATCTTTTCTTCCGATAGTGCGAGCGAATTTCTTAGCGTGTCCGCGCCCTTCTTCCTTTCGTCGATTTCGTGCGAGAATCGTCTTAAATTCCCAATCTCTTGCGACATGTTGGATATTTTGTCCTCCAATAATCTTATCTCCGCGTCCTTCGTGGTCAGTAAATCTTTCAAGGCGCCCAACTCCGTTGACGAACTCTTCGCGGACTGCAAAGTGTCGATCTCCGACTGCAGCCTACCGTTTTCCACTCGTAGGGCTTCTAAACTAGATACCTTAGACTGTAAATTATTTACATGCATTTGCAACTCTGTGCTACGGGAATTTACACTTTCCAACTCGGCAATTCTATCACTTAAAGCTTTCCGTTCGGCAATCAGCGCGTCGTTCTCCGAACGTATCGCTTTTACATCCGAATTCTTTTGGATTAAATTGCCGAGCTCCAATTTCAGCTTCGCATTCTCATCTTGAATACTTTCGACTGCTTCCCTCAGCGATTTTAACTCCGCGCAAAGTCGCTCGTTCTCCCCCTTCACAACGTTGCCGTTCGTCACAACTGCATTCAACTCGGTATCCCGCTCATCGAGCTTCTTTTTAATTTCTTGCAATTCTTTTTGGCTCAATGCCAATCTCTCATTTAATGAATTCAATTGTCCGTCTTTAAGTTTCATTAAATTATCGAACTGCACGTTCAACTTTAGCATTTCGTGGTTTACGCATTTAACAGTCTGACTGTTCACTTCAGAGTTGTACGATTCCACGTAACCCTTGACTGCTATTCGGAATTCTTCGGTATCCTTCTCGTACTCTGCGACTTTCTGCTTTAGAGTCTCGTTGTTTTCGCAAAGCTTCTGGTTACGGCTCAAGAGATCGTTATGCTTGTCCTTTAGATCTTTGTTCTCCAAGGTGATCGTCGCGAGCTGAGAATTTTCCGATTTCAACGATTCTATCTGCTTCTCGGAGGTCTCCAGCATGCCGGACAATTCCGCCTGCCGAGCCTTCGCTTCGTCAAGCTCGGCTTTCGTTTCCTCGATCGTTTTGCTTTGCCGCTCTTTGATAGTCTTCATCTTCTTCAATTGCACGAGCTTTACATTCACCGTTTCCTGCAACACTTTGTTATTCTCCATCAATTCCGCCGTTTCCTTCGCGTGATTCTCCCTCGTCGCTTGATACTCCGCCTCCAGATTTAAATACTTCCTCACGTGTTCCTCGATTGTCTGTATATGACTGTCGCATGTAGATTTTAAATGCGCGACATGTTCCTCCTCGCTCGCCAGCTTCTCATCGCGAGTCTTTATCTCGTTCTCCTTTTCAGTCAGATTGCTCTTTAAGCGAGCAATTTCTGATCTCAAGGCGTGCAGTTCTTCTCGCAGCTCATCCCGATTGCTGCTCACTGATTTTAGCGAGTCAATGACTGTGTTTGCCTCGCGTAACTGCATGCTCAATTTTTCTATCTCCTTAAAGGCATGACTGGCCTGCGCGTGTTTCTCCCTTAAGTCATCGATCTCGACGGACAACGCGTGATTTGCGGACTCGAGATTCTCTAACGTCCTCAGCCGTTCTCGCAGAGCCTTGACCTCCTGTTGCGACTGGGTTAAATTATGCGCCGCCGCTTCCAAATCGTGAATTTTAAAATTGAGATTATCGATCTCAGCTATCAATTTGTTATTCGTCGTATTGAGCTCGTCGTATTGGTTACTCTTCAGCATCATCTCTTTCAATCGTTCGTTACTCTCTCTCAATTGCGCTTCTAATGCGGATTTGTGACTCGCAACTTGCGCCAATTCCGATTGCGATTCCGCCTCTTTGAGCGTAAGCTGCTCTAAATCCTTTATCCTCGAATGCAATCCATCCACTTCGGACTTGAGTGTCGCGTTCTCTTTTTCGAGCTTTGCTAAAGATACGGCAAGAGTCGCGTTTACGTCTGACATTTTGGCTTTCTGATTTGAGAACTCCTCTGCAATGACACTCTTCACGTCTGTACAGTCCTGCTTTAAACGCCGTGTACAATCGTTATAATAAATAAGACGATTCATCAAATCGCTCCTTTCTTTCTTCAATAAACTTATAACCGAACTGTCTGCCTGGATCTTATTTTTAAGGTCGTCGATCGTAGATTTGCAAAGCTCGAACTCTCTTTGTACTGCGCTTAATTCGGTCTTTTTAGTCTCCAATTCTTCTCGCGTCCCAGAAAGTTCACCCAATTTATCATTTAGAAATTTGATCTCTGCCTCCTGCTCGGTCAATTTATGCCTGGCTTTTTCGAGCATGGATGTGTACTGCTGCACCTTTTTATTATAATTCTCGCACACCTGATCCCTGTCGATCAATGCGTTTCTCATGTTCTCCAATTCCTTGTCGACGCTTTGTACGGTCGCCTGGAGCTTCTCAATCGACGAGTCGGCGTCTTTCCGTTTTTCCTCCGCGATAATTCTGTGTGCGTCGTACTCCTTTTTCAGATCCGAATGTGTGACTTTGCAAGCAAGTAGTTCGCTCTGCAACGTTTCCCTGTCGTGTCTATATTCCACATTTTGTTTCTCCATTTCGTCCAATTTATGCTGCAGTTCCTGCAACTCGACTTCCTTATCCTTCAAACGAAGCGTTAGTTGGTCTAACATATTCTCGTCCTCTGTTCTCGCCTCTTCACTGCGATCGACTTCCTCGCGATGTTTTGTCCTCACTTGTTGTGTAGCTTTCGTTGCTTCAATCTTGTCTTTCGATGTGTCGTGAGCTGTCACGCCTTTATCCACAGCTGTACCCGAATCAGCACGCAGGGATTTGAGTTCGCTCAATTCGGTCTTGTACCTCGCCACTGCCTCGTTCAAACTCTCTTTATCTTCTATCGCGTGTTTCAGGTCGATTCGCAGTTGCTTGATCTGTTCCTCTTTCCCTTCGAGTTCCCGGTGCACGGAAAGTTTATTCTCGGCTAACGAAATCGCCGATTCCTCCTCGCGTTTGTGCAAAGTGTCTATTTGTTCGGTCAGCTTTTCAATCTCGATACGCGCCGCACTCAATTCACCCTCCGTCGCGCTTATCCTCTCAGCAGTAGAATTCTTTAGTGCCTCGTAATCGTTCTCCAGAGTAGTCTTCTCCTTCATCACCTCCGTAAAATTCTCCTTGTTACGCTTCAAGGACTCCTTGTACTTTAGAACGAGGCTTTCCAGTTTTTTCAACTTATCCTTTAACTGAGTATTTTCTGTCGCTAATGCGTTAAATTCGTCATTCGACGATTCGTTCGTCAAATCGATTAGGTTCACTTTAGATTCACTCTCCTTCCGTTGAGTGTCTTCCGATACTGAATTTTCTAACGTTGGTCCGCTCACTTGCAGCAATCTTATCTTTGTATTTAACGTACTTATAATGTGATCCTTCTCCTCTATATCGTTCCTCAACACGTCCTCCAAATGCGCTTTCGCTTGCTGCTCTAATTGACATTGCTCCTTTAGGTCGGTTATTCTTCTTAGAACCTTGTCCTGCGTCTCCACCAATACAGCCTCCAGCTTGCTCTTCTCTCTGTCCAATATGCGATAGTGCGTGGCCAGATCCATGTATCTGCCACGATACTTGTCATACTTGGCTTGCACCTTGCGATAGGCAGAGTACAACTGATCCTTCGTAACTTTGTCGAGATGTGGACTGATGTTATCGTCCACTTCGCTAGCCGACTGATCCATGTCCGACTGCAAGACCGTCAATGTCGTTAAAGTCGTCAAAGAGTTAACAAGATTATTGGTCATTTAATGAAGAAGATGCCAAACCTGTAGATGATATAGATTCGGAGGACTCTCGTATATCGGAAACAACGAGGACGCGTCGCTGGTGACGCTGCTCACTGAAGATCTTCTCGAGATCTCGACGCGGTTCAGCGACGGCGACATCAGGTCAACGCTTTGAAAACTATGCTTCGCTGGAGTGTTCTTCGGCGTTTCTGTTAAACACAGATTTCATATGGTCAGAAAAATATTTTGCACAGAACATATATATATATAGCAGGATAATGCTGCATTATGCACAGTATTATTTACAAAGCATACAGGATGCGTCGCCAGAACAGAACGTTTATGTACATGACCTCTCCGAGATCCTTAATCTCGTGTCTCTCCAGAGTCAGAATGTCACTAGTCTCCTGGCGACTCATCCCATACGTCCCGACTTTCCCGGCTCTCGACGTCCTGTGGAGCCAAACTCGCCAAGCGTGCGATCGAGTATGCTTACCGTCTCCATCCTCCGTCAGACTGAAATTGTCATTCGATGCTGACACTTCCTGAATGGAGCTGTTGGACAGGGCTGGCGACACCACCGCCTGCAAGAAACAACAAAAGAAGATGTAGACTTCGAGACTGTCACCTACGCGGAATCGCTCGCGTTCGAACGCGCGAGGAAGAGAGCGAGAGACAGAGTGTGCGTGCGACCTGTGCCAGTTGTTGCACGCTCGCCTGCAGCCTCGCGGGCGACTGCTTCATCTCCTCCGCGAGCTTGTCCTTAAATTTCTTGAACATCCTGACGCGGAAGTTGCGGTCGATCGGTCGGTCGGTCGATGACGATAAGCGCGCGATAAGCGGCCGAGCAGAATCAGAGTCCTCGCGCGAGGACGTACGCCGATCGCGCGCGGCTCGCGTAGGCGCGCTGTTTACGTGGACTCTCGGAGCTGTCGGGAACAGTGGCGCAGACACGGGGAATCCGAACTACGACGGGACCGCGCGGCACCCAGCGGCACCGCGATCGGCGCGGTCCGGCATGGGGAACGTAGTGGTACCGGAAACGGCGTTTCTTCCTTCCGCTCTGCTATTTCGGACTCTCGCGAGCGAGAACATTTCCGATAAGGATTCCGCGGAAAAGTCACGCACCAACGTCGAGCTACATTATTTTATATTATTATTTGAGTCTTTGCTGACTAGGGTTTGAGTCTCGGCTAAATGTGGTTCGAGCAAAGAGGTTATACTAGCGACGTATCGCAACCTTCCGCCGTGCTCTCTAACCGACCGACTGCTGGCACTGCGTACTACGTAGAGTGCGTAGCGGCGTGATTGGCGCCACTACGTCGGTTAGGGGGTCGCGGGAAGGTCTTGGCGCGTCGCGCCGCATTTCAACGGGCATCTTCGTCCCGTACGAGTTTTTAATGCGAACGAGTGTTTCGAAAGTTTCGTGGAGTGTCGGAAGTGAAGTAAATTGTCGGGCGTTCGTGCCAACGTCGTCAGTCGGGTGATCAGGTACGATATCAGAGAGGAACCTGAGAGCGGCCACTGCGGCCTTTTTCCTATAACGTTTCGAAACTCCCGTACACTAGTGACACACATCTATTCTGGTCAGAATGGGAACTACGTGTCACATCCATTTTGCAACCCGCCGTTAAAAACAGTGTGGATGTTAGCACGGACAATAACCCACATCCATCTCTCGAGAAATGGATGTAGGTTGTTGTCCGTGCTAACATCCATTTTGCTGCAAATAAAATCTGACGCGTATCGCATATGTTGCATCCAGAACAGGGGTCGAGAATGTGCACAAATGATTAATTACGTCTACTTTCGCGTAATTTTTTATTTATTATAGTCTGAATTATTTACATTAACATTGATATTAATACATATCAATACGTTTATGCCCATATTTTGCACAATCATATTTTTACTTAAAAAAGATGTTTAATAGTAACAGAGAGAATTTGGTTCTTTAATAAAGAAACATTCATTTTACGCAGTACTTAAAAAATAATTGTAATTAACATCGCATCATATGATGAAGAAGAAATAAATGTCTTTCCACGAATAAATATACCATCTTTTTATTTTTACATAATTCTTTATTATTTAAATGTCTTCAAATTATGCTTTTGAAAAAATTAGCTTTTTTAATTTTTTTAAATCTTGACGCAACTCTCTCTCTCTCTCACTCTTTCTCTCTTTCTCTTTTAACGTGATTGTCCTTTAATTGTTTAGGCCTTCAGTTCGAGAGAGAAAGCATCGCGGTGATAGACATGGAGCAAGCGATGTTATCTCTATGGATACCCTTCTCTTCACTCCCCTCTCGACACTTCACGTTTTCCGTGCTACGTTTAGGCCGTAAAATTCAGAAAGAGGATTTCGGACGATTTCTGCGCAGGGACGTAGAGAGACTAGAAAGCGCCCACTCTTTTTTTATTATGTTACAATGGCATACGCATGATTTATGGACAACGTTTAGTTGCAGCTCCACTAACATTATCATCTCTTTAGCATTTAAAGTATGCAAGTTTTACATTTTTTAATTTTAGCTTATCTGCTCTGCAGTTTTATTGTAACCTTTTTGTTCCATTTCTGAAACAAGTAGCCGGAAAATTTCAACATGTTTATGTCTTTTTCCATCCATTATTGATAATATTTGTTTTTCCGTGCATAATTCTAAAAAAACACGCGTCTCCTCTTCTTCCCAATTTTGTCTTTTTTTACACATTATATTAATTATTGCAGATTTATTCTCACAAGACAAAGACATTATTAACTATTAACTGAAGAAAACTTGAGAAAACCGCCTATTACATAATACGGAAATGTTTACACCGTTACATGTATGCTGAAAATGCGTACTATTTTGATACGATACGTCTGTTTGATTTGTATCGTACCAGACTATACGTCATCGTTTACACCATCGAATTAAATTAATTTAGTACCTATATTGTACTTAGTACGCGTATCAAACAACCGGTGTAAACTAAGCCATTGCCATCAATGCCATCATTGCCACGATTGCCGTCATTATCACAATTGCCATCATTGTTATCATTGTCACAAATGCCACCATTTCTGCTACTGCTACAATTGCCATCTTTTTGATAACGTTACCAAGCATTTATTCCATAATGTGCCATTCCATTTCCATATTGCCATTTCATTGCCATCATTAAAATTATCGAGAACATTGCCCTAAGATTGTCAGGCTATAGGTTGACTAATGTCAATCATGTGCATTGTTGAAATGTTGAAATGTGTTAAGATTAGAGGTTCCGACGAATATGACTGACACCGATTTAGTAGTCTGACTTTGATTCCTCCTTTTGTTAAATCTCTACTACTTACAGTTTGTAGCGACAGGGTAGATTAGACCTTCTAATTACTATAATGTAATAATACATTTATTGTTCCTTTACAAAATACAAAAACGTATGAGCGCGTGGCAGAGCGTGGTAAGGGAGAGAGAGCGAGAGCACTCAGTCCGTTCGTAGTCACAAGGCGCGAAAAGCTCTTACCAACCAATAGAATCATAATGTTTAAACGTAGTTGAGTAACAACAAATTGCACATTACAACAAAATGAATGCAATGATGGCAATGGGATGGCAATGTTGAAATGAATGCAATGATGGCAATGGGATGGCGACGATGGCAAAGATGTCAAGATGGCAATAATGGGAATGATGGCAATTGTAGAAATAATGGAAATGGGATGGAAATAATGGAATGAATGTTATAATGGCAATGATGAAAATGATGGCAATAATGGGAATGATGGCAATAGTGGTAATGATGGCAATAATGGGAATGCTGTGAATGAGAGACTATCTCACATATTCCAAGCAGAACAGGGAGTCACCACTACATCAAAATAATATCAAAATGATCATTAAAAGTCACTTTTCGATCAATTAAGATTTGATGTCATTTTCACTTACTGTTCTGCTTGGGATTAATCTTTAGCGAACAAATGGTGAGAAAATCGACCAGAGACCTTTAGTCGATTTTTTGACAAAAACTTGACGAAAAATGATGAATTTTTTCAAAATTAAAAAAAAACTTGGAAAAAATTAACTTCTGACATTTCGTATACGACAGGCGAAAGGGCTATTAAAACGCGGAATGGTCCATAAAATTTCGGTAACAATTTTGCCGTAATGCTTTGAGCCGCGGACGATAGGACGTGGTATCTCTTCAAAACGAGCTCCCACTACAAAAACTGTACCACGCCGACGTTGATTATAATACATAACTTGTTTTGGTAGGCTTGCTCGAGATTTTCCGATACCCATTCAACGCTCGTAAGTCTTGCATACGTCGTGACCGATATTTTGCCACTATAATGACATGAATAATCTTTAGCGGAAAAGCGGTGAAAGGTAGTCCAACTTTGATCAATTTTTTGACAAGAATAGATGTCAGAAGTGAATCCTTTTTCAAGTTCTTTTTAATTTTGCAGAAATTCAGTGGACTATCACTAACGCCACAATTGCCATCATTCCCACTAATGTTATCATTTCTATCATTGCCATTTCCATTGCCGTCTTAATAGTGACAATACGATTGCCCGATCATCTTCGCCATCATCGCCATCATTGCCATCATCGCCAACATCGCCATAATCGTCATCATCGCCATCATCGCCATCATCATCGCCATCATCGCCATCATCATCGCTATCATTGCCATTATCGCCAAAAGAGTTATATCAGTCAAAATTCGAAATTTTTGAGTAAAATTTTTTATGCGAATTTCTCCAATATCTCTGTGTTCTGATAGCACCCCAAAGAGTTCTAACTTTTATCATAATGGATCGAATTGCTAAAGTCAAAAACGAAAGAGTTATATCAGTCAAAATTCAAAATTTTTAAGTAAAATTTTTTTCGCGGATTTCGCCAATATTTTGCAAGTTCTGATAGCCCCATAAGAGTTCTAACTCTTATCATAATGGATCAAATCGCTAAAATGAAAAACGAAAGAGTTATATCAGTCAAAGTACGAAATTTTTGAGTAAAACTATTAGGAGTACATATTGAAAACCGCCGTTTTCCAGTAGATGGCGCCAGCGGTAAATGCTGGCGCCAAACGTTAGATCAAAAATTTTAAATGTATGGTTAGGCATCTGGCAACAATTCCTTATCATTGCAGTTGTGAATTTTTATCGGCGTTATATATTTTTTTGTGATCGAAAATGTCGAAATTTGTGCCCAATAAGCGTCATTTGCGGAAGCTTTTTGCCTTCAATTCGAAAAAATCTGCGCCTGAGGCGCGTCGAATGATTGTAAAAACTTATGGTGAGGCTTCCATTAGTGAAAAAAGGTGTCGAGAATGATTCCAATGCTTCAAAAGTGGTGATTTTGGCGTAGAAGACAAGGAGCGTCCCGGACAGGTGAAAAAGTTTTGTTACATCCGGAGGATTTCACGATTTCCCTTTTCTCATCCATTATATAAATTATGCTAAACAAGCTAAGGGATTGTCTGTAAAATTTACAACACTTATATCCGGAACTCCACGATTTCTCTTTTATAAATAACACTATCACCCGGCTATTATAAGAAAAAATCAAACATTGTTCTCGGAATATATATATAATGGCCACATATTACATCCGGAGCAATAAATAGAAGCAAAAAGGAGAGAAATCGTGCGACAACAAAATTACAAGCAACGATGCTTATTTAATAATTCATATGGACGAACAAAGCCTGGACTCGAAAGAGAAAAAATTTAAACGTTATTAAAGTCTGGCAACAATCAGAGATAAGATTGAGTCGCGACGCCGGACGGAAACTATAAAACTATAAAATCGAAATTTACAACCCGGCTTTGTTTGTTCGAACCTATGTTTCATCACGAACGGAAAGATGATTCATATGGAAAGCGAGTCCCAAATAAACGGACGCGGCGATATAAAAAATCGAGACCGAACGTTCCAAGAAGAGGAACCGAAAATAACGAATCCCTTAAGCGATTGGGTAATGCAGTTAAGAAAAATCGGGAGAAGATGGAAAATTAGCCAACGAAAGATCATACGAGAATATGATTGGTAGTGAGCGTTGGTGAACTACCTAACGAATAAGCTCAAAATTTCAACAACAAGGAATCTCCAAGGAAAGGGAAAAAGCTCAAAAAGCTTCACCCAATCAAATCCTCATCTCACCCACCAAACTAATCTCACGCCCTTTTCCTAAACCCTATAAAATACGCAGCTTCGAACGCCTCGAGATTCATTCATTCACATTCATTCAAAAAATTCAAAGTTCAAGTTCGCAGTCACATCCACGCGTTGCAAGTGTCGAAGCTGTGCGCGTTATTTTCAAAATCGTTTTAAACTTAGAATCTGTGCTTAAGAATCACATACATTAAAACTCCGAGCAGTCCACCGTTGAAGCATCCCCAGAGCGGACAGCCTACGCTGCGTCAAGCACCTTTCAACCCGCGGATTTCCATAGTTTTTCCCTTTCTCTTGTCTAACTAATAAGTAAGTTTTTTCTTTTTTTTCTCTTTTCCGGTTTTACTTCAATTTTCCATTCAACTCGCCAGGAATCAATCGCTAATGAGCAATCACAGCCGTTTATGTCCCAGCTCCTTGTTCGCAATATTATTATTTTTATTTCGGATTAATACAGCAATTCTCATTTTAGACAATTCCCGACTTTCCCTCTAAATATTTCTTAAATCTCTATGTAAATGAAATGTTCTACTTCCATTCTTAAATCTTAGGTTTTGATTTGATTTAATAGTTAAAATATGAATTTCAACGCATAATTACAATTCCCGTAACCGAAATCAATCAATTCCATCTTCTCCTACACAAATGTAATAGAATTAAGTTTTTTATTTTTTTATTTAATACTATAAATCCTAGCGATAATGCATAATACTAATTTCTTTAATAACCTTTAATTAATTTCTTGTTTTGTTCACTTTTACAATTATGTATCGATATTAAACAATGTATATAACTTTTAAACTTCTGAATAATTCTTACCTAATCGTTTTGTATTTTAATTAAACTAACCGATTACGTACTGCTGTCTTAATTAATAATGATTACCTTGTTATATTGTCTTCTTTTTTCTATTAATTAACAATAACCGATAATGTATTCATTTGCTAAATCTTTTTGAACCTTTATGTATGTAAAATTCAAATATTAGAATATATGTTAAATTTTAGTTTAAAAAAAGCTCCAATGTAAAATTTTATTTCATCAAACCCATCTCGTACTCACACACTAACCTCCCGACTTGAAAAGATTACACTCGGTCCGATCCCGAGTTACAGAGATTGAATTCTCTGACTCAAATTAGGACCAACGATCGCACGATTTTGAAAAGGCGTTAAAGCGTGTCATTACACGTTGACGCATAATTTCGGAATCTTCAAAAGTGCGATCGGCTCGTGCCGCACGTCCCAGTAGTGCAGTCACGAGAATAAAAGAGTTTTTGTTGCATCCTTCCCTGCCTTCCTTTCCTTAAGGCTGGATGTAACAGTTTGAAGACCCACAATTGGAAACATTACTGAATGAAGATTCATCTCAAACGCAACAGGAGCTTGCAGATTCATTGGGCGTGACTCAACAAGCTATTTCACATCGTTTGAAAACAATGGGAATGATCCAAAAGCATGGACACTGAGTGCCATACGAATTAAAGCCGAGAGACGTCGAACGGCGTTTTTTCGCGTGCGAACAGCTGCTCCAACGGCAAAAACGGAAGGGTTTTCAGCATCGTATTGTAACCGGCGATGAAAAGTGGATCCATTATAATCCAAAGCGAAAAAAATCGTGGGGCTACCGCGGCCATGCATCAACATCGACGGCCAAGCCAAACATCCATGGCTCGAAGCACATGCTGTGTATTTGGTGGGACCAGCTCGGCGTGATTTATTATGAGCTGTTGCAACCGGGTGAAACAATCATAGGAGCTCGCTACCGAACACAACTAATGCGTTTGAGCCGAGCATTGCAGGAAAAAAGGCCACAATACGAGCAAAGAAACGAAAAAGTGATGTTGCTGCACGACAACGCTCAGCCACATGTTGCTCAGGTCGTTAAAACCTATCTGGAAACATTGAAATGGGACGTCTTACGTTATTCGCCGTATTCTCGTGACATCGCCCCTTCAGATTACCACTTGTTCCGATCAATGGCGCATGGCCTGGCTGAGCAGCAATTCTATTATTACGAAGAGGCCAAAAACTGGGTCGATTCGTGGATCGCAGCAAAAGACAAGCAGTTTTTTCGACGCGGGATTCGTATGCTGCCCGAAAGGTGGGAGAAAGTAGTGGCCAGCGATGGACAAGACTTTCAAGAATAAGTATGTAACCATTTTTCAACAATCAATCCTCAAATTTTGACAAAAAACGGCGGTTTTCAATGTGTACTCCTAATATTTTTGCGAATTTCTTTAATATCTCTGTTCTAATAGCCCACTGAAGAGTTCTAACTTTTATCATAATGGATCGAATCGCTAAAGTGAAAAACGAAAGAGTTATATCAGTCAAAGTTCCAAATTTGTAGTAAAATTTTTTTTGCGTATTTCTCCAATATTGCTGTGTTCTGATAGCCACCAGAATATTTCTAACTTTTATTATAATGGATCGAATCGCTAAAGTGAAAAACGAAAGAAATATATCAGTCAAAGTTAGAAATTTTTGAGTAAAATTTTTTTGCAACTTTCTCCAATATTTCTGAGTTCTGATAGCCCCAGGAAGAGTTCTAACTTTTATCATGATGGTACGAATCGCTAAAGTGAAAATCGAAAGACTTATATCAGTCAAAGTTCGAAATTTTTGAGTAAAATTTTTTTGTGAATCTTTCCAATATTTCTGTGTTCTGATAGCCCCCAGACAAGTTCAAACTTTTATCATGATGAATCGAATCGCTAAAGAAAATAACGAAAGACTTCTATCAGTCAAAGTTCGAAAACTTTGAGTAAAATTTTTTTTACGAATTTCTCCAAAACTTCGGTGTTCTAATAACCCCCACAAGAATTCTAACTTTTTTCATGATGGATCGAATCGCTAAAGTGAAAAACGAAAAACTTATATAAGTCAAAGTTCGAAATTTTTGACTAAAACTTTTTTGCGATTTTCTCCAATATTTCTGTGTTCTGATAGCCCCCGGAAGAGTTCTAACTTTTATCATGATGGATCGAATCGCTAAAGTGAAAAACGAAAGACTTATATCAGTCAAAGTTCGTAATATTTGAGTAAAATTTTTTTTGCGAATTTCTCCAATATTTCTGAGTTCTGATAGCCCCAGGAAGAGTTCTAACTCTTACCATTACGGATAGAATCGCTAAAGTGAAAAACGGAAGACTTATATCAGTCAAAGTTCGAAATCTTTGAGTAAAATTTTTTTCGCGAATTTTTCCAATATTTCTTTGTTCTGATAGCCCCCGGAAGAGGTCTAACTTTTAACATGATGGATCGAAACGCTAAAGTGAAAAACGAAAGACTTATATCAGTCAAAGTTCGAAATTTTTGAGTAAAATTTTTTTTTGCAAATTTCTCCAATATTTCTGTGTTCTGATAGCCACCCGAAAAGTTCTAACATTTATGATAATGGATCGAATCGCTAAAGTGAAAATCGAAAGACTTGTATCAGTCAAAGTTCGAAATTTTTGAGTAAAACTTTTTTTGCGAATTTTTCCAATATTTCTGTGTTCTGATAGCCCTCGGAAGAATTCTAACTTTTATCATAATGTATCGAATCGCTGAACTGAAAAAGGGAAGCCTTATATCAAGCAAATTTCGAAATATTTGAGTAAAATTTTTTTTGCGAATTTCTCCAATATCTCTGTGTTCTGATAGCCCCGAGAAGAGTTCTATCTTATATCATAATGGATCAAATCGCGAAAGTGAAAGACAAAAGTGTTATATCAGTCAAAGTTCGAAATTTTTTGGAAATTTGGTTTTTTTCCGAATTTCTTCAATATCTCTGTGTTCTGATAGCCCACAGAAAAGATATACATTTTATCATGATGTATCGAATAGCTGAACTGAAAAAGGAAAGACTTATATCAGTCAAATTTCGAAATATTTGAGAAAAACTTTTATCGCGAATTTCTCCAATATCTCTGTGTTCTGATAGCCCCGAGAAGAGTTCTAACTTTATCATAATGGATCGAATCGCTAAAGTGAAAGACGAAAGTAGTTATATCAGTCAAAGTTCGAAACTTTTGAGTAAAATTGGTTTTTTTCCGAATTTCTTCAATATCTCTGTGTTCTGATAGCCCACAGAAGATATATACCTTTTCTCATAATGTATCGAATTTCTGAACTGAAAAAGGAAAGACTTATATCAGTCAAATTTCGAAATCTTTGAGTAAAATTCTTTTTGCGAATTTCTCCAATATCTCTGTGTTCTGATAGCCCCGAGAAGAGTTTTAACATTTATCATAATGGATCGAATCGCTAAAGTGAAAGACGAAAGAGTTATATCAGTCAAAGTTCGAAATTTTTGAGTAAAATTGGTTTTTTTCTGAATTTCTTCAATATCTCTGTGTTCTGATAGCCCACAGAAGATATATACCTTTTCTCATGATGTATCGAATTTCTGAACTGAAAAAGGAAAGACTTATATCAGTCAAATTTCGAAATCTTTGAGTAAAATTCTTTTTGCGAATTTCTCCAATATCTCTGTGTTCTGATAGCCCCGAGAAGAGTTTTAAAATTTATCATAATGGATCGAATCGCTAAAGTGAAAGACGAAAGAGTTATATCAGTCAAAGTTCGAAATTTTTGAGTAAAATTGGTTTCTTTCAGGAATTTCTTCAACATCTCTGTGTTCTGATAGCCCACAGAAGATATATACCTTTTATCATGATGTATCGAATTTCTGAACTGAAAAAGGAAAGACTTATATCAGTCAAATTTCGAAATATTTGAGTAAAATTTTTTTTGCGAATTTCTCCAATATCTCTGTGTTCTGATAGCCCCGAGAAGAGTTCTAACTATTATCATAATGGATCAAATCGCTAAAGTGAAAGACGAAAGAGTTATATCAGTCAAAGTTCGAAATTTTTGAGTAAAATTGGTTTTTTTCCGAATTTCTTCAATATCTCTGTGTTCTGATAGCCCACAGAAGATATATACCTTTTATCATGATGTATCGAATTTCTGAACTGAAAAAGGAAAGACTTATATCAGTCAAATTTCGAAATTTTTGAGTAAAATTTTTTTTGCGAATTTCTCCAATATCTCTGTGTTCTGATAGCCCCGAGAAGAGTTCTAACTTTTATCATAATGGATCGAATCGCTAAAGTGAAAGACGAAACAGTTATATCAGTCAAAGTTCGAAATTTTTGAGTAAAATTGAATTTTTTTCCGAATTTCTTCAATATATCTGTGTTCTGATAGCCCACAGAAGATATATACCTTTTATCATGATGTATCGAATTTCTGAACTAAAAAAGGAAAGACTTATATCAGTCAAATTTCGAAATTTTTGAGTAAAATTTTTTTGCGAATTTCTCCAATATCTCTGTGTTCTGATATCCCCGAGAAGAGTTCTAACCTTTATCATAATGGATCGAATCGCTAAAGTGAAAGACGAAAGAGTTATATCAGTCAAAGTTCGAAATTTTCGAGTAAAATTGGTTTTTTTCTGAATTTCTTCAACATCTCTGTGTTCTGATAGCCCACAGAAGATATATACCTTTTATCATGATGTGTCGAATTTCTGAACTGAAAAAGCAAAGACTTATATCAGTCAAATTTCGAAATTTTCGAGTAAAATTTTTTTTGCGAATTTCTTCAATATCTCTCTGTTCTGATAGCCCCGAGAAGAGTTCTAACCTTTATCATAATGGATCAAATCGCTAAAGTGAAAGACGAAAGTGTTATATCAGTCAAAGTTCGAAATTTTTGAGTAAAATTGGTTTTTGTCTGAATTTTTTCAATATCTCTGTGTTCTGATAGCCCACAGAAGATATATACCTTTTCTCATGATGTATCGAATTTCTGAACTGAAAAAGGAAAGACTTATATCAGTCAAATTTCGAAATTTTTGAGTAAAATTTTTTTTGCGAATTTCTCCAATATCTCTGTGTTCTGATAGCCCCGAGAAGAGTTCTAACTTTATCATAATGGATCGAATCGCTAAAGTGAAAGACGAAAGAGTTATATCAGACAAAATTCAAAAACTTTAAGGAAAATTTTTTGTGCGAATTTCTCCAATATTTCTGTGTTTTGATAGCCCCGAGAAGAGTTCTAACCTTTATCATAATGGATCGAATCGCTAAAGTGAAAGACGAAAGTGTTATATCAGTCAAAGTTCGAAATTTTTGAGTAAAATTGGTTTTTTTCCGAATTTCTTCAATATCTCTGTGTTCTGATAGCCCACAGAAGATATATACCTTTTATCATGATGTATCGAATTTCTGAACTGAAAAAGGAAAGACTTATATCAGTCAAATTTCGAAATTTTGAGTAAAATTTTTTTGCGAATTTCTCCAATATCTCTGTGTTCTGATAGCCCCGAGAAGAGTTCTAACCTTTATCATAATGGATCGAATCGCTAAAGTGAAAGACGAAAGTGTTATATCAGTCAAAGTTCGAAATTTTTGAGTAAAATTGGTTTTTTTCCGAATTTCTTCAATATCTCTGTGTTCTGATAGCCCACAGAAGATATATACCTTTTATCACGATGTATCGAATTTCTGAACTGAAAAAGGAAAGACTTATATCAGTCAAATTTCGAAATCTTTGAGTAAAATTCTTTTTGCGAATTTCTCCAATATCTCTGTGTTCTGATAGCCCCGAGAAGAGTTCTAACTTTATCATAATGGATCGAATCGCTAAAGTGAAAGACGAAAGTGTTATATCAGTCAAAGTTCGAAACTTTTGAGTAAAATTGGTTTTTTTCCGAATTTCTTCAATATCTCTGTGTTCTGATAGCCCACAGAAGATATATACCTTTTCTCATGATGTATCGAATTTCTGAACTGAAAAAGGAAAGACTTATATCAGTCAAATTTCGAAATTTTCGAGTAAAATTTTTTTGCGAATTTCTTCAATATCTCTCTGTTCTGATAGCCCCGAGAAGAGTTCTAAACTTTATCATAATGGATCAAATCGCTAAAGTGAAAGACGAAAGAGTTATATCAGTCAAAGTTCGAAATTTTTGAGTAAAATTGGTTTTTTCTGAATTTCTTCAATATCTCTGTGTTCTGATAGCCCACAGAAGATATATACCTTTTATCATGATGTATCGAATTTCTGAACTGAAAAAGGAAAGACTTATATCAGTCAAATTTCGAAATTTTTGAGTAAAATTTTTTTTGCGAATTTCTCCAATATCTCTGTGTTCTGATAGCCCCGAGAAGAGTTCTAACTTTTATCATAATGGATCGAATCGCTAAAGTGAAAGACGAAACAGTTATATCAGTCAAAGTTCGAAATTTTTGAGTAAAATTGAATTTTTTTCCGAATTTCTTCAATATCTCTGTGTTCTGATAGCCCACAGAAGATATATACCTTTTATCATGATGTATCGAATTTCTGAACTGAAAAAGGAAAGACTTATATCAGTCAAATTTCGAAATTTTTGAGTAAAATTTTTTTTGCGAATTTCTCCAATATCTTTCTGTTCTGATAGCCCCGAGAAGAGTTCTAACTTTTATCATAATGGATCGAATCGCTAAAGTGAAAGACGAAAGAGTTATATCAGTCAAAGTTCGAAATTTTTGAGTAAAATTGGTTTTTTTCTGAATTTCTTCAACATCTCTGTGTTCTGATAGCCCACAGAAGATATATACCTTTTATCATGATGTATCGAATTTCTGAACTGAAAAAGGAAAGACTTATATCAGTCAAATTTCGAAATTTTCGAGTAAAATTTTTTTTGCGAATTTCTTCAATATCTCTCTGTTCTGATAGCCCCGAGAAGAGTTCTAACCTTTATCATAATGGATCAAATCGCTAAAGTGAAAGACGAAAGTGTTATATCAGTCAAAGTTCGAAATTTTTGAGTAAAATTGGTTTTTGTCTGAATTTTTTCAATATCTCTGTGTTCTGATAGCCCACAGAAGATATATACCTTTTCTCATGATGTATCGAATTTCTGAACTGAAAAAGGAAAGACTTATATCAGTCAAATTTTGAAATTTTTGAGTAAAATTTTTTTTGCGAATTTCTCCAATATCTCTGTGTTCTGATAGCCCCGAGAAGAGTTCTAACTTTATCAAAATGGATCGAATCGCTAAAGTGAAAGACGAAAGAGTTATATCAGTCAAAATTTAAAAACTTTAAGGAAAATTTTTTGTGCGAATTTCTCCAATATTTCTGTGTTTTGATAGCCCCGAGAAGAGTTCTAACCTTTATCATAATGGATCGAATCGCTAAAGTGAAAGACGAAAGTGTTATATCAGTCAAAGTTCGAAACTTTTGAGTAAAATTGGTTGTTTTCCGAATTTCTTCAATATCTCTGTGTTCTGATAGCCCATAGAAAATATATACCTTTTATCATGATGTATCGAATTTCTGAACTGAAAAAGGAAAGACTTATATTAGTCAAATTTCTAAATTTTTGAGTAAAATTTTTTTTGCGAATTTCTCCAATATCTCTGTGTTCTGATAGCCCCGAGTAGAGTTCTAACTTTTATCATAATGCATCGAATCGCTAAAGTGAAAGACGAAAGAGTTATATCAGTCAAAGTTCGAAATTTTTGAGTAAAATTGGTTTTTTTTTTAATTTCTTCAATATCTCTGTGTTCTGATAGCCCACAGAAGATATATACCTTTTATCATGATGTATCGAATTTCTGAACTGAAAAAGGAGAGACTTATATCAGTCAAATTTCGAAATATTTGAGTAAAATTCTTTTTGCGAATTTCTCCAATATCTCTGTGTTCTGATAGCCCCGAGAAGAGTTTTAACATTTATCATAATGGATCGAATCGCTAAAGTGAATGACGAACGAGTTATATCAGTCAAAGTTCGAAATTTTTGAGTAAAATTGGTTTCTTTCTGAATTTCTTCAACATCTCTGTGTTCTGATAGCCCACAGAAGATATATACCTTTTATCATGATGTATCGAATTTCTGAACTGAAAAAGGAAAGACTTATATCAGTCACATTTCGAAATTTTTGAGTAAAATTTTTTTTACGAATTTCTCCAATATCTCTGTGTTCTGATAGTCCCGAGAAGAGTTCTAACTTTTATCATAATGGATCGAATCGCTAAAGTGAAAGACGAAACAGTTATATCAGTCAAAGTTCGAAATTTTTGAGTAAAATTGAATTTTTTTCCGAATTTCTTCAATATATCTTTGTTCTGATAGCCCACAGAAGATATATACCTTTTATCATGATGTATCGAATTTCTGAACTAAAAAAGGAAAGACTTATATCAGTCAAATTTCGAAATTTTTGAGTAAAATTTTTTTTGCGAATTTCTCCAATATCTCTGTGTTCTGATAGCCCCGAGAAGAGTTCTAACTTTATCATAATGGATCGAATCGCTAAAGTGAAAGACGAAAGAGTTATATCTGTCAAAGTTCGAAATTTTCCAGTAAAATTGGTTTTTTTCTGAATTTCTTCAACATCTCTGTGTTCTGATAGCCCACAGAAGATATATACCTTTTATCATGATGTGTCGAATTTCTGAACTGAAAAAGCAAAGACTTATATCAGTCAAATTTCGAAATTTTCGAGTAAAATTTTTTTTGCGAATTTCTCCAATATCTCTCTGTTCTGATAGCCCCGAGAAGAGTTCTAACCTTTATCATAATGGATCGAATCGCTAAAGTGAAAGACGAAAGTGTTATATCAGTCAAAGTTCGAAATTTTTGAGTAAAATTGGTTTTTTTCCGAATTTCTTCAATATCTCTGTGTTCTGATAGCCCACAGAAGATATATACCTTTTATCATGATGTATCGAATTTCTGAACTGAAAAAGGAAAGACTTATATCAGTCAAATTTCGAAATCTTTGAGTAAAATTTTTTTTGCGAATTTCTCCAATATCTCTGTGTTCTGATAGCCCCGAGAAGAGTTCTAACCTTTATCATAATGGATCGAATCGCTAAAGTGAAAGACGAAAGTGTTATATCAGTCAAAGTTCGAAATTTTTGAGTAAAATTGGTTTTTTTCCGAATTTCTTCAATATCTCTGTGTTCTGATAGCCCACAGAAGATATATACCTTTTATCATGATGTATCGAATTTCTGAACTGAAAAAGGAAAGACTTATATCAGTCAAATTTCGAAATCTTTGAGTAAAATTCTTTTTGCGAATTTCTCCAATATCTCTGTGTTCTGATAGCCCCGAGAAGAGTTTTAAAATTTATCATAAAGGATCGAATCGCTAAAGTGAAAGACGAACGAGTTATATCAGTCAAAGTTCGAAATTTTTGAGTAAAATTGGTTTTTTTCTGAATTTCTTCAATATCTCTGTGTTCTGATAGCCCACAGAAGATATATACCTTTTATCATGATGTATCGAATTTCTGAACTGAAAAAGGAAAGACTTATATCAGTCAAATTTCGAAATCTTTGAGTAAAATTCTTTTTGCGAATTTCTCCAATATCTCTGTGTTCTGATAGCCCCGAGAAGAGTTTTAACATTTATCATAATGGATCGAATCGCTAAAGTGAAAGACGAAAGAGTTATATCAGTCAAAGTTCGAAATTTTTGAGTAAAATTGGTTTTTTTCTGAATTTCTTCAACATCTCTGTGTTCTGATAGCCCACAGAAGATATATACCTTTTATCATGATGTATCGAATTTCTGAACTGAAAAAGGAAAGACTTATATCAGTCAAATTTCGAAATTTTTGAGTAAAATTTTTTTTGCGAATTTCTCCAATATCTCTGTGTTCTGATAGCCCCGAGAAGAGTTCTAACTTTATCATAATGGATCGAATCGCTAAAGTGAAAGACGAAAGAGTTATATCAGTCAAAGTTCGAAATTTTTGAGTAAAATTGGTTTTTTTCTGAATTTCTTCAACATCTCTGTGTTCTGATAGCCCACAGAAGATATATACCTTTTATCATGATGTGTCGAATTTCTGAACTGAAAAAGGAAAGACTTATATCAGTCAAATTTCGAAATTTTCGAGTAAAATTTTTTTGCGAATTTCTTCAATATCTCTCTGTTCTGATAGCCCCGAGAAGAGTTCTAACCTTTATCATAATGGATCGAATCGCTAAAGTGAAAGACGAAAGAGTTATATCAGTCAAAGTTCGAAATTTTTGAGTAAAATTGTTTTTGTGCGAATTTCTTCAATATTTCTGTGTTCTGATAGCCCACAGAAGATATATACCTTTTATCATGATGGATCGAATCGCTGAAGTGAAAGACGAAAGAGTTATATCAGTCAAAGTCTTGAAATTTTTGAGTAAAATTGGTTTTTTTCGAATTTCTTCAATATCTCTGTGTTCTGATAGCCCACAGAAGATATATACCTTTTATCATGATGTATCGAATTTCTGAACTGAAAAAGGAAAGACTTATATCAGTCAAATTTCGAAATCTTTGAGGAAAATTTTTTGTGCGAATTTCTCCAATATCTCTGTGTTTTGATAGCCCCGAGAAGAGTTCTAACCTTTATCATAATGGATCGAATCGCTAAAGTGAAAGACGAAAGAGTTATATCAGTCAAAGTTCGAAACTTTTGAGTAAAATTGGTTTTTTTCCGAATTTCTTCAATATCTCTGTGTTCTGATAGCCCACAGAAGATATATACCTTTTCTCATGATGTATCGAATTTCTGAACTGAAAAAGGAAAGACTTATATCAGTCAAATTTCGAAATTTTCGAGTAAAATTTTTTTGCGAATTTCTCCAATATCTCTCTGTTCTGATAGCCCCGAGAAGAGTTCTAACCTTTATCATAATGGATCAAATCGCTAAAGTGAAAGACGAAAGTGTTATATCAGTCAAAGTTCGAAATTTTTGAGTAAAATTGGTTTTTTTCCGAATTTCTTCAATATCTCTGTGTTCTGATAGCCCACAGAAGATATGTACCTTTTATCATGATGTATCGAATTTCTGAACTGAAAATCGAAAGACTTATATCAGTCAAAATTCGAAATCTTTGAGTAAAATTCTTTTTGCGAATTTCTCCAATATCTCTGTGTACTGATAGCCCCGAGAAGAGTTTTAACATTTATCATAATGGATCGAATCGCTAAAGTGAAAAACGAAAGTGTCATATCAGTCAAAGTTCGAAACTTTTGAGTAAAATTGGTTTTTTTCCGAATTTCTTCAATACCTCTGTGTTCTGATAGCCCACAGAAGATATATACCTTTTCTCATGATGTATCGAATTTCTGAACTGAAAAAGGAAAGACTTATATCAGTCAAATTTCGAAATTTTTGAGTAAAATTTTTTTTGCGAATTTCTCCAATATCTCTGTGTTCTGATAGCCCCGAGAAGAGTTCTAACTTTTATCATAATGGATCGAATCGCTAAAGTGAAAGACGAAAGAGTTATATCAGTCAAAGTTCGAAATTTTTGAGTAAAATTGGTTTTTTTCCGAATTTCTTCAATATTTCTGTGTTCTGATAGCCCACAGAAGATATATACCTTTTATCATGATGTATCGAATTTCTGAACTGAAAAAGGAAATACTTATATCAGTCAAATTTCGAAATCTTTGAGTAAAATTTTTTTGCGAATTTCTCCAATATCTCTGTGTTCTGATAGCCCCGAGAAGAGTTCTAACATTTATCATAAAGGATCGAATCGCTAAAGTGAAAGACGAACGAGTTATATCAGTCAAAGTTCGAAATTTTTGAGTAAAATTGGTTTCTTTCTGAATTTCTTCAACATCTCTGTGTTCTGATAGCCCACAGAAGATATATACCTTTTATCATGATGTATCGAATTTCTGAACTGAAAAAGGAAAGACTTATATCAGTCAAATTTCGAAATTTTTGAGTAAAATTTTTTTTGCGAATTTCTCCAATATCTCTCTGTTCTGATATCCCCGAGAAGAGTTCTAACCTTTATCATAATGGATCGAATCGCTAAAGTGAAAGACGAAAGAGTTATATCAGTCAAAGTTCGAAATTTTTGAGTAAAATTGGTTTTTTTCTGAATTTCTTCAACATCTCTGTGTTCTGATAGCCCACAGAAGATATATACCTTTTATCATGATGTGTCGAATTTCTGAACTGAAAAAGCAAAGACTTATATCAGTCAAATTTCGAAATTTTCGAGTAAAATTTTTTTTGCGAATTTCTTCAATATCTCTCTGTTCTGATAGCCCCGAGAAGAGTTCTAACCTTTATCATAATGGATCAAATCGCTAAAGTGAAAGACGAAAGTGTTATATCAGTCAGAGTTCGAAATTTTTGAGTAAAATTGGTTTTTGTCTGAATTTTTTCAATATCTCTGTGTTCTGATAGCCCACAGAAGATATATACCTTTTCTCATGATGTATCGAATTTCTGAACTGAAAAAGGAAAGACTTATATCAGTCAAATTTCGAAATTTTTGAGTAAAATTTTTTTTGCGAATTTCTCCAATATCTCTGTGTTCTGATAGCCCCGAGAAGAGTTCTAACTTTATCATAATGGATCGAATCGCTAAAGTGAAAGACGAAAGAGTTATATCAGTCAAAATTTAAAAATTTTAAGGAAAATTTTTTGTGCGAATTTCTCTAATATTTCTGTGTTTTGATAGCCCCGAGAAGAGTTCTAACCTTTATCATAATGGATCGAATCGCTAAAGTGAAAGACGAAAGTGTTATATCAGTCAAAGTTCGAAATTTTTGAGTAAAATTGGTTTTTTTCCGAATTTCTTCAATATCTCTGTGTTCTGATAGCCCACAGAAGATATATACCTTTTATCATGATGTATCGAATTTCTGAACTGAAAAAGGAAAGACTTATATCAGTCAAATTTCGAAATCTTTGAGTAAAATTTTTTGTGCGAATTTCTCCAATATCTCTGTGTTCTGATAGCCCCGAGAAGAGTTCTAACCTTTATCATAATGGATCGAATCGCTAAAGTGAAAGACGAAAGTGTTATATCAGTCAAAGTTCGAAATTTTTGAGTAAAATTGGTTTTTTTCCGAATTTCTTCAATATCTCTGTGTTCTGATAGCCCACAGAAGATATATACCTTTTATCATGATGTATCGAATTTCTGAACTGAAAAAGGAAAGACTTATATCAGTCAAATTTCGAAATTTTGAGTAAAATTTTTTTGCGAATTTCTCCAATATCTCTCTGTTCTGATAGCCCCGAGAAGAGTTCTAACCTTTATCATAATGGATCGAATCGCTAAAGTGAAAGACGAAAGTGTTATATCAGTCAAAGTTCGAAATTTTTGAGTAAAATTGGTTTTTTTCCGAATTTCTTCAATATCTCTGTGTTCTGATAGCCCACAGAAGATATATACCTTTTATCATGATGTATCGAATTTCTGAACTGAAAAAGGAAAGACTTATATCAGTCAAATTTCGAAATCTTTGAGTAAAATTCTTTTTGCGAATTTCTCCAATATCTCTGTGTTCTGATAGCCCCGAGAAGAGTTCTAACATTTATCATAATGGATCGAATCGCTAAAGTGAAAGACGAAAGTGTTATATCAGTCAAAGTTCGAAATTTTTGAGTAAAATTGGTTTTTTTCCGAATTTCTTCAATATTTCTGTGTTCTGATAGCCCACAGAAGATATATACCTTTTATCATGATGTATCGAATTTCTGAACTGAAAAAGGAAAGACTTATATCAGTCAAATTTCGAAATTTTGAGTAAAATTTTTTTGCGAATTTCTCCAATATCTCTGTGTTCTGATAGCCCCGAGAAGAGTTCTAACCTTTATCATAATGGATCAAATCGCTAAAGTGAAAGACGAAAGTGTTATATCAGTCAAAGTTCGAAATTTTTGAGTAAAATTGGTTTTTTTCTGAATTTCGTCAACATCTCTGTGTTCTGATAGCCCACAGAAGATATATACCTTTTATCATGATGTATCGAATTTCTGAACTGAAAAAGGAAAGACTTATATCAGTCAAATTTCGAAATTTTTGAGTAAAATTTTTTTTGCGAATTTCTCCAATATCTCTGTGTTCTGATAGCCCCGAGAAGAGTTCTAACTTTTATCATAATGGATCGAATCGCTAAAGTGAAAGACGAAAGTGTTATATCAGTCAAAGTTCGAAATTTTTGAGTAAAATTGGTTTTTTTCCGAATTTCTTCAATATCTCTGTGTTCTGATAGCCCACAGAAGATATATACCTTTTATCATGATGTATCGAATTTCTGAACTGAAAAAGGAAAGACTTATATCAGTCAAATTTCGAAATCTTTGAGTAAAATTCTTTTTGCGAATTTCTCCAATATCTCTGTGTTCTGATAGCCCCGAGAAGAGTTTCTAACATTTATCATAATGGATCGAATCGCTAAAGTGAAAGACGAAAGAGTTATATCAGTCAAAGTTCGAAATTTTTGAGTAAAATTGGTTTTTTTCCGAATTTCTTCAATATCTCTGTGTTCTGATAGCCCACAGAAGATATATACCTTTTATCATGATGTATCGAATTTCTGAACTGAAAAAGGAAAGACTTATATCAGTCAAATTTCGAAATTTTTGAGTAAAATTTTTTTCGCGAATTTCTCCAATATCTCTGTGTTCTGATAGCCCCGAGAAGAGTTCTAACATTTATCATAATGGATCGAATCGCTAAAGTGAAAGACGAAAGAGTTATATCAGTCAAAGTTCGAAATTTTTGAGTAAAATTGGTTTTTTTCTGAATTTCTTCAATATCTCTGTGTTCTGATAGCCCACAGAAGATATATACCTTTTATCATGATGTATCGAATTTCTGAACTGAAAAAGGAAAGACTTATATCAGTCAAATTTCGAAATTTTCGAGTAAAATTTTTTTTGCGAATTTCTCCAATATCTCTGTGTTCTGATAGCCCCGAGAAGAGTTCTAACCTTTATCATAATGGATCGAATCGCTAAAGTGAAAGACGAAAGAGTTATATCAGACAAAATTCAAAAACTTTGAGGAAAATTTTTTGTGCGAATTTCTCCAATATTTCTGTGTTTTGATAGCCCCGAGAAGAGTTCTAACCTTTATCATAATGGATCGAATCGCTAAAGTGAAAGACGAAAGTGTTATATCAGTCAAAGTTCGAAATTTTTGAGTAAAATTGGTTTTTTTCCGAATTTCTTCAATATCTCTGTGTTCTGATAGCCCACAGAAGATATATACCTTTTATCACGATGTATCGAATTTCTGAACTGAAAAAGGAAAGACTTATATCAGTCAAATTTCGAAATCTTTGAAGAAAATTTTTTGTGCGAATTTCTCCAATATCTCTGTGTTTTGATAGCCCCGAGAAGAGTTCTAACCTTTATCATAATGGATCGAATCGCTAAAGTGAAAGACGAAAGTGTTATATCAGTCAAAGTTCGAAACTTTTGAGTAAAATTGGTTTTTTTCCGAATTTCTTCAATATCTCTGTGTTCTGATAGCCCACAGAAGATATATACCTTTTATCATGATGTATCGAATTTCTGAACTGAAAAAGGAAAGACTTATATCAGTCAAATTTCGAAATTTTCGAGTAAAATCTTTTTGCGAATTTCTCCAATATCTCTGTGTTCTGATAGCCCCGAGAAGAGTTCTAACCTTTATCATAATGGATCGAATCGCTAAAGTGAAAGACGAAAGAGTTATATCAGACAAAATTCAAAAACTTTAAGGAAAATTTTTTGTGCGAATTTCTCCAATATTTCTGTGTTTTGATAGCCCCGAGAAGAGTTCTAACCTTTATCATAATGGATCGAATCGCTAAAGTGAAAGACGAAAGTGTTATATCAGTCAAAGTTCGAAATTTTTGAGTAAAATTGGTTTTTTTCCGAATTTCTTCAATATCTCTGTGTTCTGATAGCCCACAGAAGATATATACCTTTTATCATGATGTATCGAATTTCTGAACTGAAAAAGGAAAGACTTATATCAGTCAAATTTCGAAATCTTTGAGTAAAATTTTTTGTGCGAATTTCTCCAATATCTCTGTGTTCTGATAGCCCCGAGAAGAGTTCTAACCTTTATCATAATGGATCGAATCGCTAAAGTGAAAGACGAAAGTGTTATATCAGTCAAAGTTCGAAACTTTTGAGTAAAATTGGTTTTTTTCCGAATTTCTTCAATATCTCTGTGTTCTGATAGCCCACAGAAGATATATACCTTTTCTCATGATGTATCGAATTTCTGAACTGAAATAGGAAAGACTTATATCAGTCAAATTTCGAAATTTTCGAGTAAAATTTTTTTGCGAATTTCTTCAATATCTCTGTGTTCTGATAGCCCCGAGAAGAGTTCTAACCTTTATCATAATGGATCAAATCGCTAAAGTGAAAGACGAAAGTGTTATATCAGTCAAAGTTCGAAATTTTTGAGTAAAATTGGTTTTTTTCCGAATTTCTTCAATATCTCTGTGTTCTGATAGCCCACAGAAGATATATACCTTTTATCATGATGTATCGAATTTCTGAACTGAAAAAGGAAAGACTTATATCAGTCAAATTTCGAAATCTTTGAGTAAAATTCTTTTTGCGAATTTCTCCAATATCTCTGTGTTCTGATAGCCCCGAGAAGAGTTTTAAAATTTATCATAAAGGATCGAATCGCTAAAGTGAAAGACGAAAGTGTTATATCAGTCAAAGTTCGAAACTTTTGAGTAAAATTGGTTTTTTTCCGAATTTCTTCAATATCTCTGTGTTCTGATAGCCCACAGAAGATATAAACCTTTTCTCATGATGTATCGAATTTCTGAACTGAAAAAGGAAAGACTTATATCAGTCAAATTTCGAAATTTTCGAGTAAAATTTTTTTTGCGAATTTCTCCAATATCTCTGTGTTCTGATAGCACCGAGAAGAGTTCTAACCTTTATCATAATGGATCAAATCGCTAAAGTGAAAGACGAAAGTGTTATATCAGTCAAAGTTCGAAATTTTTGAGTAAAATTGGTTTTTGTCTGAATTTTTTCAATATCTCTGTGTTCTGATAGCCCACAGAAGATATATACCTTTTCTCATGATGTATCGAATTTCTGAACTGAAAAAGGAAAGACTTATATCAGTCAAATTTCGAAATTTTTGAGTAAAATTTTTTTTGCGAATTTCTCCAATATCTCTGTGTTCTGATAGCCCCGAGAAGAGTTCTAACTTTTATCATAATGGATCGAATCGCTAAAGTGAAAGACGAAAGTGTTATATCAGTCAAAGTTCGAAATTTTTGAGTAAAATTGGTTTTTTTCCGAATTTCTTCAATATCTCTGTGTTCTGATAGCCCACAGAAGATATATACCTTTTATCATGATGTATCGAATTTCTGAACTGAAAAAGGAAAGACTTATATCAGTCAAATTTCGAAATCTTTGAGTAAAATTCTTTTTGCGAATTTCTCCAATATATCTGTGTTCTGATAGCCCCGAGAATAGTTTTAACATTTATCATAATGGATCGAATCGCTAAAGTGAATGACGAACGAGTTATATCAGTCAAAGTTCGAAATTTTTGAGTAAAATTTGTTTCTTTCTGAATTTCTTCAACATCTCTGTGTTCTGATAGCCCACAGAAGATATATACCTTTTATCATGATGTATCGAATTTCTGAACTGAAAAAGGAAAGACTTATATCAGTCAAATTTCGAACTTTTTGAGTAAAATTCTTTTTGCGAATTTCTCCAATATCTCTGTGTTCTGATAGCCCCGAGAAGAGTTTTAACATTTATCATAATGGATCGAATCGCTAAAGTGAAAGACGAAAGAGTTATATCAGTCAAAGTTCGAAATTTTCGAGTAAAATTGGTTTTTTTCTGAATTTCTTCAACATCTCTGTGTTCTGATAGCCCACAGAAGATATATACCTTTTATCATGATGTATCGAATTTCTGAACTGAAAAAGGAAAGACTTATATCAGTCAAATTTCGAAATTTTCGAGTAAAATTTTTTTGCGAATTTCTTCAATATCTCTCTGTTCTGATAGCCCCGAGAAGAGTTCTAACCTTTATCATAATGGATCGAATCGCTAAAGTGAAAGACGAAAGAGTTATATCAGACAAAATTCAAAAACTTTAAGGAAAATTTTTTGTGCGAATTTCTCCAATATTTCTGTGTTTTGATAGCCCCGAGAAGAGTTCTAACCTTTATCATAATGGATCGAATCGCTAAAGTGAAAGACGAAAGTGTTATATCAGTCAAAGTTTGAAATTTTTGAGTAAAATTGGTTTTTTTCCGAATTTCTTCAATATCTCTGTGTTCTGATAGCCCACAGAAGATATATACCTTTTATCACGATGTATCGAATTTCTGAACTGAAAAAGGAAAGCCTTATATCAGTCAAATTTCGAAATCTTTGAGAAAAATTTTTTGTGCGAATTTCTCCAATATCTCTGTGTTTTGATAGCCCCGAGAAGAGTTCTAACCTTTATCATAATGGATCGAATCGCTAAAGTGAAAGACGAAAGTGTTATATCAGTCAAAGTTCGAAACTTTTGAGTAAAATTGGTTTTTTTCCGAATTTCTTCAATATCTCTGTGTTCTGATAGCCCACAGAAGATATATACCTTTTCTCATGATGTATCGAATTTCTGAACTGAAAAAGGAAAGACTTATATCAGTCAAATTTCGAAATTTTCGAGTAAAATTTTTTTGCGAATTTCTCCAATATCTCTGTGTTCTGATAGCCCCGAGAAGAGTTCTAACCTTTATCATAATGGATCGAATCGCTAAAGTGAAAGACGAAAGAGTTATATCAGACAAAATTCAAAAACTTTAAGGAAAATTTTTTGTGCGAATTTCTCCAATATTTCTGTGTTTTGATAGCCCCGAGAAGAGTTCTAACCTTTATCATAATGGATCGAATCGCTAAAGTGAAAGACGAAAGTGTTATATCAGTCAAAGTTCGAAATTTTTGAGTAAAATTGGTTTTTTTCCGAATTTCTTCAATATCTCTGTGTTCTGATAGCCCACAGAAGATATATACCTTTTATCATGATGTATCGAATTTCTGAACTGAAAAAGGAAAGACTTATATCAGTCAAATTTCGAAATCTTTGAGTAAAATTTTTTGTGCGAATTTCTCCAATATCTCTGTGTTCTGATAGCCCCGAGAAGAGTTCTAACCTTTATCATAATGGATCGAATCGCTAAAGTGAAAGACGAAAGTGTTATATCAGTCAAAGTTCGAAATTTTTGAGTAAAATTGGTTTTTTTCCGAATTTCTTCAATATCTCTGTGTTCTGATAGCCCACAGAAGATATATACCTTTTATCATGATGTATCGAATTTCTGAACTGAAAAAGGAAAGACTTATATCAGTCAAATTTCGAAATTTTCGAGTAAAATTTTTTTGCGAATTTCTTCAATATCTCTCTGTTCTGATAGCCCCGAGAAGAGTTCTAACCTTTATCATAATGGATCAAATCGCTAAAGTGAAAGACGAAAGTGTTATATCAGTCAAAGTTCGAAATTTTTGAGTAAAATTGGTTTTTTTCCGAATTTCTTCAATATCTCTGTGTCCTGATAGCCCACAGAAGATATATACCTTTTATCATGATGAATGGAATTTCTGAACTGAAAAAGGAAAGACTTATATCAGTCAAATTTCGAAATCTTTGAGTAAAATTCTTTTTGCGAATTTCTCCAATATCTCTGTGTTCTGATAGCCCCGAGAAGAGTTTTAACATTTATCATAATGGATCGAATCGCTAAAGTGAAAGACGAAAGTGTTATATCAGTCAAAGTTCGAAACTTTTGAGTAAAATTGGTTTTTTTCCGAATTTCTTCAATATCTCTGTGTTCTGATAGCCCACAGAAGATATAAACCTTTTATCATGATGTATCGAATTTCTGAACTGAAAAAGGAAAGACTTATATCAGTCAAATTTCGAAATTTTTGAGTAAAATTTTTTTGCGAATTTCTCCAATATCTCTGTGTTCTGATAGCCCCGAGAAGAGTTCTAACCTTTATCATAATGGATCGAATCGCTAAAGTGAAAGACGAAAGTGTTATATCAGTCAAAGTTCGAAATTTTTGAGTAAAATTGGTTTTTGTCTGAATTTTTTCAATATCTCTGTGTTCTGATAGCCCACAGAACATATATACCTTTTATCATGATGTATCGAATTTCTGAACTGAAAAAGGAAAGACTTATATCAGTCAAATTTCGAAATTTTTGAGTAAAATTTTTTTTGCGAATTTCTCCAATATCTCTGTGTTCTGATAGCCCCGAGAAGAGTTCTAACTTTTATCATAATGGATCGAATCGCTAAAGTGAAAGACGAAAGTGTTATATCAGTCAAAGTTCGAAATTTTTGAGTAAAATTGGTTTTTTTCCGAATTTCTTCAATATCTCTGTGTTCTGATAGCCCACAGAAGATATATACCTTTTATCATGATGTATCGAATTTCTGAACTGAAAAAGGAAAGACTTATATCAGTCAAATTTCGAAATCTTTGAGTAAAATTCTTTTTGCGAATTTCTCCAATATCTCTGTGTTCTGATAGCCCCGAGAAGAGTTTTAACATTTATCATAATGGATCGAATCGCTAAAGTGAAAGACGAAAGAGTTATATCAGTCAAAGTTCGAAATTTTTGAGTAAAATTGGTTTTTTTCTGAATTTCTTCAACATCTCTGTGTTCTGATAGCCCACAGAAGATATATACCTTTTATCATGATGTATCGAATTTCTGAACTGAAAAAGGAAAGACTTATATCAGTCAAATTTCGAAATTTTTGAGTAAAATTTTTTTTTGCGAATTTCTCCAATATCTCTGTGTTCTGATAGCCCCGAGAAGAGTTCTAACTTTTATCATAATGGATCGAATCGCTAAAGTGAAAGACGAAAGAGTTATATCAGTCAAAGTTCGAAATTTTTGAGTAAAATTGGTTTTTTTCTGAATTTTTTCAATATCTCTGTGTTCTGATAGCCCACAGAAGATATATACCTTTTATCATGATGTGTCGAATTTCTGAACTGAAAAAGCAAAGACTTATATCAGTCAAATTTCGAAATTTTCGAGTAAAATTTTTTTTGCGAATTTCTTCAATATCTCTCTGTTCTGATAGCCCCGAGAAGAGTTCTAACCTTTATCATAATGGATCGAATCGCTAAAGTGAAAGACGAAAGAGTTATATCAGACAAAATTCAAAAACTTTAAGGAAAATTTTTTGTGCGAATTTCTCCAATATTTCTGTGTTTTGATAGCCCCGAGAAGAGTTCTAACCTTTATCATAATGGATCGAATCGCTAAAGTGAAAGACGAAAGTGTTATATCAGTCAAAGTTCGAAATTTTTGAGTAAAATTGGTTTTTTTCCGAATTTCTTCAATATCTCTGTGTTCTGATAGCCCACAGAAGATATATACCTTTTATCACGATGTATCGAATTTCTGAACTGAAAAAGGAAAGACTTATATCAGTCAAATTTCGAAATCTTTGAGAAAAATTTTTTGTGCGAATTTCTCCAATATCTCTGTGTTTTGATAGCCCCGAGAAGAGTTCTAACCTTTATCATAATGGATCGAATCGCTAAAGTGAAAGACGAAAGTGTTATATCAGTCAAAGTTCGAAATTTTTGAGTAAAATTGGTTTTTTTCCGAATTTCTTCAATATCTCTGTGTTCTGATAGCCCACAGAAGATATATACCTTTTATCATGATGTATCGAATTTCTGAACTGAAAATTGAAAGACTTATATCAGTCAAAATTCGAAATCTTTGAGTAAAATTTTTTTTCGAATTTCTTCAATATCTCTGTGTTCTGATAGCCCCGAGAAGAGTTCTAACTTTTATCATAATGGATCGAATCGCTAAAGTGAAAGACGAAAGTGTTATATCAGTCAAAGTTCGAAACTTTTGAGTAAAATTGGTTTTTTTCCGAATTTCTTCAATATCTCTGTGTTCTGATAGCCCACAGAAGATATAAACCTTTTCTCATGATGTATCGAATTTCTGAACTGAAAAAGGAAAGACTTATATCAGTCAAAATTCGAAATCTTTGAGTAAAATTTTTTTGCGAATTTCTTCAATATCTCTGTGTTCTGATAGCCCCGAGAAGAGTTCTAACTTTTATCATAATGGATCGAATCGCTAAAGTGAAAGACGAAAGTGTTATATCAGTCAAAGTTCGAAATTTTTGAGTAAAATTGGTTTTTGTCTGAATTTTTTCAATATCTCTGTGTTCTGATAGCCCACAGAAGATATATACCTTTTCTCATGATGTATCGAATTTCTGAACTGAAAAAGGAAAGACTTATATCAGTCAAATTTCGAAATTTTTGAGTAAAATTTTTTTTGCGAATTTCTCCAATATCTCTGTGTTCTGATAGCCCCGAGAAGAGTTCTAACTTTTATCATAATGGATCGAATCGCTAAAGTGAAAGACGAAAGTGTTATATAAGTCAAAGTTCGAAATTTTTGAGTAAAATTGGTTTTTTTCCGAATTTCTTCAATATTTCTGTGTTCTGATAGCCCACAGAAGATATATACCTTTTATCATGATGTATCGAATTTCTGAACTGAAAAAGGAAAGACTTATATCAGTCAAATTTCGAAATCTTTGAGTAAAATTCTTTTTGCGAATTTCTCCAATATATCTGTGTTCTGATAGCCCCGAGAATAGTTTTAACATTTATCATAATGGATCGAATCGCTAAAGTGAAAGACGAACGAGTTATATCAGTCAAAGTTCGAAATTTTTGAATAAAATTTGTTTCTTTCTGAATTTCTTCAACATCTCTGTGTTCTGATAGCCCACAGAAGATATATACCTTTTATCATGATGTATCGAATTTCTGAACTGAAAAAGGAAAGACTTATATCAGTCAAATTTCGAAATTTTTGAGTAAAATTTTTTTTGCGAATTTCTCCAATATCTTTCTGTTCTGATAGCCCCGAGAAGAGTTCTAACCTTTATCATAATGGATCGAATCGCTAAAGTGAAAGACGAAAGTGTTATATCAGTCAAAGTTCGAAATTTTGAGTTAAATTGGTTTTTTTCAGAATTTCTTCAATATCTCTGTGTTCTGATAGCCCACAGAAGATATATACCTTTTATCATGATGTGTCGAATTTCTGAACTGAAAAAGCAAAGACTTATATCAGTCAAATTTCGAAATTTTCGAGTAAAATTTTTTTGCGAATTTCTTCAATATCTCTCTGTTCTGATAGCCCCGAGAAGAGTTCTAACCTTTATCATAATGGATCAAATCGCTAAAGTGAAAGACGAAAGTGTTATATCAGTCAGAGTTCGAAATTTTTGAGTAAAATTGGTTTTTGTCTGAATTTTTTCAATATCTCTGTGTTCTGATAGCCCACAGAAGATATATACCTTTTCTCATGATGTATCGAATTTCTGAACTGAAAAAGGAAAGACTTATATCAGTCAAATTTTGAAATTTTTGAGTAAAATTTTTTTTGCGAATTTCTCCAATATCTTTGTGTTCTGATAGCCCCGAGAAGAGTTCTAACTTTATCATAATGGATCGAATCGCTAAAGTGAAAGACGAAAGAGTTATATCAGACAAAATTCAAAAACTTTAAGGAAAATTTTTTGTGCGAATTTCTCCAATATTTCTGTGTTTTGATAGCCCCGAGAAGAGTTCTAACCTTTATCATAATGGATCGAATCGCTAAAGTGAAAGACGAAAGTGTTATATCAGTCAAAGTTCGAAATTTTTGAGTAAAATTGGTTTTTTTCCGAATTTCTTCAATATCTCTGTGTTCTGATAGCCCACAGAAGATATATACCTTTTATCACGATGTATCGAATTTCTGAACTGAAAAAGGAAAGACTTATATCAGTCAAATTTCGAAATCTTTGAGGAAAATTTTTTGTGCGAATTTCTCCAATATCTCTGTGTTTTGATAGCCCCGAGAAGAGTTCTAACCTTTATCATAATGGATCGAATCGCTAAAGTGAAAGACGAAAGTGTTATATCAGTCAAAGTTCGAAACTTTTGAGTAAAATTGGTTTTTTTCCGAATTTCTTCAATATCTCTGTGTTCTGATAGCCCACAGAAGATATATACCTTTTCTCATGATGTATCGAATTTCTGAACTGAAAAAGGAAAGACTTATATCAGTCAAATTTCGAAATTTTCGAGTAAAATTTTTTTGCGAATTTCTTCAATATCTCTCTGTTCTGATAGCCCCGAGAAGAGTTCTAACCTTTATCATAATGGATCGAATCGCTAAAGTGAAAGACGAAAGTGTTATATCAGTCAAAGTTCGAAATTTTTGAGTAAAATTGGTTTTTTTCCGAATTTCTTCAATATCTCTGTGTTCTGATAGCCCACAGAAGATATATACCTTTTATCACGATGTATCGAATTTCTGAACTGAAAAAGGAAAGACTTATATCAGTCAAATTTCGAAATCTTTGAGTAAAATTCTTTTTGCGAATTTCTCCAATATCTCTGTGTTCTGATAGCCCCGAGAAGAGTTTTAACATTTATCATAATGGATCGAATCGCTAAAGTGAAAAACGAAAGTGTCATATCAGTCAAAGTTCGAAACTTTTGAGTAAAATTGGTTTTTTTCCGAATTTCTTCAATACCTCTGTGTTCTGATAGCCCACAGAAGATATAAACCTTTTCTCATGATGTATCGAATTTCTGAACTGAAAAAGGAAAGACTTATATCAGTCAAATTTCGAAATTTTCGAGTAAAATTTTTTTGCGAATTTCTTCAATATCTCTCTGTTCTGATAGCCCCGAGAAGAGTTCTAACTATTATCATAATGGATCAAATCGCTAAAGTGAAAGACGAAAGAGTTATATCAGTCAAAGTTCGAAATTTTTGAGTAAAATTGGTTTTTTTCCGAATTTCTTCAATATCTCTGTGTTCTGATAGCCCACAGAAGATATAAACCTTTTCTCATGATGTATCGAATTTCTGAACTGAAAAAGGAAAGACTTATATCAGTCAAATTTCGAAATTTTCGAGTAAAATTTTTTTTGCGAATTTCTCCAATATCTCTGTGTTCTGATAGCCCCGAGAAGAGTTCTAACTTTTATCATAATGGATCGAATCGCTAAAGTGAAAGACGAAAGTGTTATATCAGTCAAAGTTCGAAATTTTTGAGTAAAATTGGTTTTTTTCCGAATTTCTTCAATATCTCTGTGTTCTGATAGCCCACAGAAGATATATACCTTTTATCATGATGTATCGAATTTCTGAACTGAAAAAGGAAAGACTTATATCAGTCAAATTTCGAAATCTTTGAGTAAAATTCTTTTTGCGAATTTCTCCAATATATCTGTGTTCTGATAGCCCCGAGAATAGTTTTAACATTTATCATAATGGATCGAATCGCTAAAGTGAATGACGAACGAGTTATATCAGTCAAAGTTCGAAATTTTTGAATAAAATTTGTTTCTTTCTGAATTTCTTCAACATCTCTGTGTTCTGATAGCCCACAGAAGATATATACCTTTTATCATGATGTATCGAATTTCTGAACTGAAAAAGGAAAGACTTATATCAGTCAAATTTCGAACTTTTTGAGTAAAATTCTTTTTGCGAATTTCTCCAATATCTCTGTGTTCTGATAGCCCCGAGAAGAGTTTTAACATTTATCATAATGGATCGAATCGCTAAAGTGAAAAACGAAAGTGTTATATCAGTCAAAGTTCGAAACTTTTGAGTAAAATTGGTTTTTTTCCGAATTTCTTCAATATCTCTGTGTTCTGATAGCCCACAGAAGATATAAACCTTTTCTCATGATGTATCGAATTTCTGAACTGAAAAAGGAAAGACTTATATCAGTCAAATTTCGAAATTTTCGAGTAAAATTTTTTTGCGAATTTCTTCAATATCTCTCTGTTCTGATAGCCCCGAGAAGAGTTCTAACCTTTATCATAATGGATCAAATCGCTAAAGTGAAAGACGAAAGTGTTATGTCAGTCAAAGTTCGAAATTTTTGTGTAAAATTGGTTTTTGTCTGAATTTTTTCAATATCTCTGTGTTCTGATAGCCCACAGAAGATATATACCTTTTCTCATGATGTATCGAATTTCTGAACTGAAAAAGGAAAGACTTATATCAGTCAAATTTTGAAATTTTTGAGTAAAATTTTTTTTGCGAATTTCTCCAATATCTTTGTGTTCTGATAGCCCCGAGAAGAGTTCTAACTTTATCATAATGGATCGAATCGCTAAAGTGAAAGACGAAAGAGTTATATCAGACAAAATTCAAAAACTTTAAGGAAAATTTTTTGTGCGAATTTCTCCAATATTTCTGTGTTTTGATAGCTCCGAGAAGAGTTCTAACCTTTATCATAATGGATCGAATCGCTAAAGTGAAAGACGAAAGTGTTATATCAGTCAAAGTTCGAAACTTTTGAGTAAAATTGGTTGTTTTCCGAATTTCTTCAATATCTCTGTGTTCTGATAGCCCATAGAAAATATATACCTTTTATCATGATGTATCGAATTTCTGAACTGAAAAAGGAAAGACTTATATCAGTCAAATTTCGAAATTTTTGAGTAAAATTTTTTTTGCGAATTTCTCCAATATCTCTGTGTTCTGATAGCCCCGAGTAGAGTTCTAACTTTTATCATAATGGATCGAATCGCTAAAGTGAAAGACGAAAGAGTTATATCAGTCAAAGTTCGAAATTTTTGAGTAAAATTGGTTTTTTTCCGAATTTCTTCAATATCTCTGTGTTCTGATAGCCCACAGAAGATATATACCTTTTATCATGATGTATCGAATTTCTGAACTGAAAAAGGAGAGACTTATATCAGTCAAATTTCGAAATATTTGAGTAAAATTCTTTTTGCGAATTTCTCCAATATCTCTGTGTTCTGATAGCCCCGAGAAGAGTTTTAACATTTATCATAAAGGATCGAATCGCTAAAGTGAAAGACGAACGAGTTATATCAGTCAAAGTTCGAAATTTTTGAGTAAAATTGGTTTCTTTCTGAATTTCTTCAACATCTCTGTGTTCTGATAGCCCACAGAAGATATATACCTTTTATCATGATGTATCGAATTTCTGAACTGAAAAAGGAAAGACTTATATCAGTCAAATTTCGAAATTTTTGAGTAAAATTTTTTTTGCGAATTTCTCCAATATCTCTGTGTTCTGATAGCCCCGAGAAGAGTTCTAACTTTTATCATAATGGATCGAATCGCTAAAGTGAAAGACGAAACAGTTATATCAGTCAAAGTTCGAAATTTTTGAGTAAAATTGAATTTTTTTCCGAATTTCTTCAATATATCTTTGTTCTGATAGCCCACAGAAGATATATACCTTTTATCATGATGTATCGAATTTCTGAACTAAAAAAGGAAAGACTTATATCAGTCAAATTTCGAAATTTTTGAGTAAAATTTTTTTTGCCAATTTCTCCAATATCTCTCTGTTCTGATATCCCCGAGAAGAGTTCTAACCTTTATCATAATGGATCGAATCGCTAAAGTGAAAGACGAAAGTGTTATATCAGTCAGAGTTCGAAATTTTTGAGTAAAATTGGTTTTTGTCTGAATTTTTTCAATATCTCTGTGTTCTGATAGCCCACAGAAGATATATACCTTTTCTCATGATGTATCGAATTTCTGAACTGAAAAAGGAAAGACTTATATTAGTCAAATTTCTAAATTTTTGAGTAAAATTTTTTTTGCGAATTTCTCCAATATCTCTGTGTTCTGATAGCCCCGAGAAGAGTTCTAACTTTTATCATAATGGATCGAATCGCTAAAGTGAAAGACGAAAGTGTTATATAAGTCAAAGTTCGAAATTTTTGAGTAAAATTGGTTTTTTTCCGAATTTCTTCAATATTTCTGTGTTCTGATAGCCCACAGAAGATATATACCTTTTATCATGATGTATCGAATTTCTGAACTGAAAAAGGAAAGACTTATATCAGTCAAATTTCGAAATCTTTGAGTAAAATTCTTTTTGCGAATTTCTCCAATATATCTGTGTTCTGATAGCCCCGAGAATAGTTTTAACATTTATCATAATGGATCGAATCGCTAAAGTGAATGACGAACGAGTTATATCAGTCAAAGTTCGAAATTTTTGAGTAAAATTGGTTTCTTTCTGAATTTCTTCAACATCTCTGTGTTCTGATAGCCCACAGAAGATATATACCTTTTATCATGATGTATCGAATTTCTGAACTGAAAAAGGAAAGACTTATATCAGTCAAATTTCGAACTTTTTGAGTAAAATTCTTTTTGCGAATTTCTCCAATATCTCTGTGTTCTGATAGCCCCGAGAAGAGTTTTAACATTTATCATAATGGATCGAATCGCTAAAGTGAAAGACGAAAGTGTTATATCAGTCAAAGTTCGAAACTTTTGAGTAAAATTGGTTTTTTTCCGAATTTCTTCAATATCTCTGTGTTCTGATAGCCCACAGAAGATATAAACCTTTTCTCATGATGTATCGAATTTCTGAACTGAAAAAGGAAAGACTTATATCAGTCAAATTTCGAAATTTTCGAGTAAAATTTTTTTGCGAATTTCTTCAATATCTCTCTGTTCTGATAGCCCCGAGAAGAGTTCTAACCTTTATCATAATGGATCGAATCGCTAAAGTGAAAGACGAAAGTGTTATATCAGTCAAAGTTCGAAATTTTTGAGTAAAATTGGTTTTTTTCCGAATTTCTTCAATATCTCTGTGTTCTGATAGCCCACAGAAGATATATACCTTTTATCATGATGTATCGAATTTCTGAACTGAAAAAGGAAAGACTTATATCAGTCAAATTTCGAAATTTTCGAGTAAAATTTTTTTGCGAATTTCTTCAATATCTCTCTGTTCTGATAGCCCCGAGAAGAGTTCTAACCTTTATCATAATGGATCAAATCGCTAAAGTGAAAGACGAAAGTGTTATATCAGTCAAAGTTCGAAATTTTTGAGTAAAATTGGTTTTTGTCTGAATTTTTTCAATATCTCTGTGTTCTGATAGCCCACAGAAGATATATACCTTTTCTCATGATGTATCGAATTTCTGAACTGAAAAAGGAAAGACTTATATTAGTCAAATTTCTAAATTTTTGAGTAAAATTTTTTTTGCGAATTTCTCCAATATCTCTGTGTTCTGATAGCCCCGAGAAGAGTTCTAACTTTTATCATAATGGATCGAATCGCTAAAGTGAAAGACGAAAGTGTTATATAAGTCAAAGTTCGAAATTTTTGAGTAAAATTGGTTTTTTTCCGAATTTCTTCAATATTTCTGTGTTCTGATAGCCCACAGAAGATATATACCTTTTATCATGATGTATCGAATTTCTGAACTGAAAAAGGAAAGACTTATATCAGTCAAATTTCGAAATCTTTGAGTAAAATTCTTTTTGCGAATTTCTCCAATATATCTGTGTTCTGATAGCCCCGAGAATAGTTTTAACATTTATCATAATGGATCGAATCGCTAAAGTGAATGACGAACGAGTTATATCAGTCAAAGTTCGAAATTTTTGAATAAAATTTGTTTCTTTCTGAATTTCTTCAACATCTCTGTGTTCTGATAGCCCACAGAAGATATATACCTTTTATCATGATGTATCGAATTTCTGAACTAAAAAAGGAAAGACTTATATCAGTCAAATTTCGAAATTTTTGAGTAAAATTTTTTTTGCCAATTTCTCCAATATCTCTCTGTTCTGATATCCCCGAGAAGAGTTCTAACCTTTATCATAATGGATCGAATCGCTAAAGTGAAAGACGAAAGAGTTATATCAGTCAAAGTTCGAAATTTTCGAGTAAAATTGGTTTTTTTCTGAATTTCTTCAACATCTCTGTGTTCTGATATCCCACAGAAGATATATACCTTTTATCATGATGTGTCGAATTTCTGAACTGAAAAAGCAAAGACTTATATCAGTCAAATTTCGAAATTTTCGAGTAAAATTTTTTTTGCGAATTTCTTCAATATCTCTCTGTTCTGATAGCCCCGAGAAGAGTTCTAACCTTTATCATAATGGATCAAATCGCTAAAGTGAAAGACGAAAGTGTTATATCAGTCAGAGTTCGAAATTTTTTAGTAAAATTGGTTTTTGTCTGAATTTTTCAATATCTCTGTGTTCTGATAGCCCACAGAAGATATATACCTTTTCTCATGATGTATCGAATTTCTGAACTGAAAAAGGAAAGACTTATATCAGTCAAATCTTGAAATTTTTGAGTAAAATTTTTTTTGCGAATTTCTCCAATATCTTTGTGTTCTGATAGCCCCGAGAAGAGTTCTAACTTTATCATAATGGATCGAATCGCTAAAGTGAAAGACGAAAGAGTTATATCAGACAAAATTCAAAAACTTTAAGGAAAATTTTTTGTGCGAATTTCTCCAATATTTCTGTGTTTTGATAGCCCCGAGAAGAGTTCTAACCTTTATCATAATGGATCGAATCGCTAAAGTGAAAGACGAAAGTGTTATATCAGTCAAAGTTCGAAATTTTTGAGTAAAATTGGTTTTTTTCCGAATTTCTTCAATATCTCTGTGTTCTGATAGCCCACAGAAGATATATACCTTTTATCACGATGTATCGAATTTCTGAACTGAAAAAGGAAAGACTTATATCAGTCAAATTTCGAAATCTTTGAGAAAAATTTTTTGTGCGAATTTCTCCAATATCTCTGTGTTCTGATAGCCCCGAGAAGAGTTCTAACCTTTATCATAATGGATCGAATCGCTAAAGTGAAAGACGAAAGTGTTATATCAGTCAAAGTTCGAAACTTTTGAGTAAAATTGGTTTTTTTCCGAATTTCTTCAATATCTCTGTGTTCTGATAGCCCACAGAAGATATATACCTTTTCTCATGATGTATCGAATTTCTGAACTGAAAAAGGAAAGACTTATATCAGTCAAATTTCGAAATTTTCGAGTAAAATTTTTTTGCGAATTTCTTCAATATCTCTCTGTTCTGATAGCCCCGAGAAGAGTTCTAACCTTTATCATAATGGATCAAATCGCTAAAGTGAAAGACGAAAGTGTTATATCAGTCAAAGTTCGAAACTTTTGAGTAAAATTGGTTTTTTTCCGAATTTCTTCAATATCTCTGTGTTCTGATAGCCCACAGAAGATATATACCTTTTATCATGATGTATCGAATTTCTGAACTGAAAAAGGAAAGACTTATATCAGTCAAATTTCGAAATCTTTGAGTAAAATTCTTTTTGCGAATTTCTCCAATATCTCTGTGTTCTGATAGCCCCGAGAAGAGTTTTAACATTTATCATAATGGATCGAATCGCTAAAGTGAAAAACGAAAGTGTCATATCAGTCAAAGTTCGAAACTTTTGAGTAAAATTGGTTTTTTTCCGAATTTCTTCAATACCTCTGTGTTCTGATAGCCCACAGAAGATATAAACCTTTTCTCATGATGTATCGAATTTCTGAACTGAAAAAGGAAAGACTTATATCAGTCAAATTTCGAAATTTTCGAGTAAAATTTTTTTGCGAATTTCTTCAATATCTCTCTGTTCTGATAGCCCCGAGAAGAGTTCTAACCTTTATCATAATGGATCAAATCGCTAAAGTGAAAGACGAAAGTGTTATATCAGTCAAAGTTCGAAATTTTTGAGTAAAATTGGTTTTTGTATGAATTTTTTCAATATCTCTGTGTTCTGATAGCCCACAGAAGATATAAACCTTTTCTCATGATGTATAGAATTTCTGAACTGAAAAAGGAAAGACTTATATTAGTCAAATTTCTAAATTTTTGAGTAAAATTTTTTTTGCGAATTTCTCCAATATCTCTGTGTTCTGATAGCCCCGAGAAGAGTTCTAACTTTTATCATAATGGATCGAATCGCTAAAGTGAAAGACGAAAGTGTTATATAAGTCAAAGTTCGAAATTTTTGAGTAAAATTGGTTTTTTTCCGAATTTCTTCAATATCTCTGTGTTCTGATAGCCCACAGAAGATATATACCTTTTCTCATGATGTATCGAATTTCTGAACTGAAAAAGGAAAGACTTATATCAGTCAAATTTCGAAATCTTTGAGTAAAATTCTTTTTGCGAATTTCTCCAATATATCTGTGTTCTGATAGCCCCGAGAATAGTTTTAACATTTATCATAATGGATCGAATCGCTAAAGTGAATGACGAACGAGTTATATCAGTCAAAGTTCGAAATTTTTGAATAAAATTTGTTTCTTTCTGAATTTCTTCAACATCTCTGTGTTCTGATAGCCCACAGAAGATATATACCTTTTATCATGATGTATCGAATTTCTGAACTAAAAAAGGAAAGACTTATATCAGTCAAATTTCGAAATTTTTGAGTAAAATTTTTTTTGCCAATTTCTCCAATATCTCTCTGTTCTGATATCCCCGAGAAGAGTTCTAACCTTTATCATAATGGATCGAATCGCTAAAGTGAAAGACGAAAGAGTTATATCAGTCAAAGTTCGAAATTTTCGAGTAAAATTGGTTTTTTTCTGAATTTCTTCAACATCTCTGTGTTCTGATAGCCCACAGAAGATATATACCTTTTATCATGATGTGTCGAATTTCTGAACTGAAAAAGCAAAGACTTATATCAGTCAAATTTCGAAATTTTCGAGTAAAATTTTTTTTGCGAATTTCTTCAATATCTCTCTGTTCTGATAGCCCCGAGAAGAGTTCTAACCTTTATCATAATGGATCAAATCGCTAAAGTGAAAGACGAAAGTGTTATATCAGTCAGAGTTCGAAATTTTTGAGTAAAATTGGTTTTTGTCTGAATTTTTTCAATATCTCTGTGTTCTGATAGCCCACAGAAGATATATACCTTTTCTCATGATGTATCGAATTTCTGAACTGAAAAAGGAAAGACTTATATCAGTCAAATCTTGAAATTTTTGAGTAAAATTTTTTTTGCGAATTTCTCCAATATCTTTGTGTTCTGATAGCCCCGAGAAGAGTTCTAACTTTATCATAATGGATCGAATCGCTAAAGTGAAAGACGAAAGAGTTATATCAGACAAAATTCAAAAACTTTAAGGAAAATTTTTTGTGCGAATTTCTCCAATATTTCTGTGTTTTGATAGCCCCGAGAAGAGTTCTAACCTTTATCATAATGGATCGAATCGCTAAAGTGAAAGACGAAAGTGTTATATCAGTCAAAGTTTGAAATTTTTGAGTAAAATTGGTTTTTTTCCGAATTTCTTCAATATCTCTGTGTTCTGATAGCCCACAGAAGATATATACCTTTTATCACGATGTATCGAATTTCTGAACTGAAAAAGGAAAGCCTTATATCAGTCAAATTTCGAAATCTTTGAGAAAAATTTTTTGTGCGAATTTCTCCAATATCTCTGTGTTTTGATAGCCCCGAGAAGAGTTCTAACCTTTATCATAATGGATCGAATCGCTAAAGTGAAAGACGAAAGTGTTATATCAGTCAAAGTTCGAAACTTTTGAGTAAAATTGGTTTTTTTCCGAATTTCTTCAATATCTCTGTGTTCTGATAGCCCACAGAAGATATATACCTTTTCTCATGATGTATCGAATTTCTGAACTGAAAAAGGAAAGACTTATATCAGTCAAATTTCGAAATTTTCGAGTAAAATTTTTTTGCGAATTTCTTCAATATCTCTCTGTTCTGATAGCCCCGAGAAGAGTTCTAACCTTTATCATAATGGATCAAATCGCTAAAGTGAAAGACGAAAGTGTTATATCAGTCAAAGTTCGAAATTTTTGAGTAAAATTAGTTTTTTTCCGAATTTCTTCAATATCTCTGTGTTCTGATAGCCCACAGAAGATATATACCTTTTATCATGATGTATCGAATTTCTGAACTGAAAAAGGAAAGACTTATATCAGTCAAATTTCGAAATCTTTGAGTAAAATTCTTTTTGCGAATTTCTCCAATATCTCTGTGTTCTGATAGCCCCGAGAAGAGTTTTAACATTTATCATAATGGATCGAATCGCTAAAGTGAAAAACGAAAGTGTCATATCAGTCAAAGTTCGAAACTTTTGAGTAAAATTGGTTTTTTTCCGAATTTCTTCAATACCTCTGTGTTCTGATAGCCCACAGAAGATATAAACCTTTTCTCATGATGTATCGAATTTCTGAACTGAAAAAGGAAAGACTTATATCAGTCAAATTTCGAAATTTTCGAGTAAAATTTTTTTGCGAATTTCTTCAATATCTCTCTGTTCTGATAGCCCCGAGAAGAGTTCTAACCTTTATCATAATGGATCAAATCGCTAAAGTGAAAGACGAAAGTGTTATATCAGTCAAAGTTCGAAATTTTTGAGTAAAATTGGTTTTTGTCTGAATTTTTTCAATATCTCTGTGTTCTGATAGCCCACAGAAGATATATACCTTTTCTCATGATGTATCGAATTTCTGAACTGAAAAAGGAAAGACTTATATCAGTCAAATTTCGAAATTTTTGAGTAAAATTTTTTTTGCGAATTTCTCCAATATCTCTGTGTTCTGATAGCCCCGAGAAGAGTTCTAACTTTTATCATAATGGATCGAATCGCTAAAGTGAAAGACGAAAGTGTTATATCAGTCAAAGTTCGAAATTTTTGAGTAAAATTGGTTTTTTTCCGAATTTCTTCAATATCTCTGTGTTCTGATAGCCCACAGAAGATATATACGTTTTATCATGATGTATCGAATTTCTGAACTGAAAAAGGAAAGACTTATATCAGTCAAATTTCGAAATCTTTGAGTAAAATTCTTTTTGCGAATTTCTCCAATATATCTGTGTTCTGATAGCCCCGAGAATAGTTTTAACATTTATCATAATGGATCGAATCGCTAAAGTGAATGACGAACGAGTTATATCAGTCAAAGTTCGAAATTTTTGAATAAAATTTGTTTCTTTCTGAATTTCTTCAACATCTCTGTGTTCTGATAGCCCACAGAAGATATATACCTTTTATCATGATGTATCGAATTTCTGAACTGAAAAAGGAAAGACTTATATCAGTCAAATTTCGAAATTTTTGAGTAAAATTCTTTTTGCGAATTTCTCCAATATCTCTGTGTTCTGATAGCCCCGAGAAGAGTTTTAACATTTATCATAATGGATCGAATCGCTAAAGTGAAAAACGAAAGTGTTATATCAGTCAAAGTTCGAAACTTTTGAGTAAAATTGGTTTTTTTCCGAATTTCTTCAATATCTCTGTGTTCTGATAGCCCACAGAAGATATAAACCTTTTCTCATGATGTATCGAATTTCTGAACTGAAAAAGGAAAGACTTATATCAGTCAAATTTCGAAATTTTCGAGTAAAATTTTTTTGCGAATTTCTTCAATATCTCTCTGTTCTGATAGCCCCGAGAAGAGTTCTAACCTTTATCATAATGGATCAAATCGCTAAAGTGAAAGACGAAAGTGTTATATCAGTCAAAGTTCGAAATTTTTGAGTAAAATTGGTTTTTGTATGAATTTTTTCAATATCTCTGTGTTCTGATAGCCCACAGAAGATATATACCTTTTCTCATGATGTATCGAATTTCTGAACTGAAAAAGGAAAGACTTATATCAGTCAAATTTTGAAATTTTTGAGTAAAATTTTTTTTGCGAATTTCTCCAATATCTTTGTGTTCTGATAGCCCCGAGAAGAGTTCTAACTTTATCATAATGGATCGAATCGCTAAAGTGAAAGACGAAAGAGTTATATCAGACAAAATTCAAAAACTTTAAGGAAAATTTTTTGTGCGAATTTCTCCAATATTTCTGTGTTTTGATAGCTCCGAGAAGAGTTCTAACCTTTATCATAATGGATCGAATCGCTAAAGTGAAAGACGAAAGTGTTATATCAGTCAAAGTTCGAAACTTTTGAGTAAAATTGGTTGTTTTCCGAATTTCTTCAATATCTCTGTGTTCTGATAGCCCATAGAAGATATATACCTTTTATCATGATGTATCGAATTTCTGAACTGAAAAAGGAAAGACTTATATCAGTCAAATTTCGAAATTTTTGAGTAAAATTTTTTTTGCGAATTTCTCCAATATCTCTGTGTTCTGATAGCCCCGAGAAGAGTTCTAACTTTTATCATAATGGATCGAATCGCTAAAGTGAAAGACGAAAGAGTTATATCAGTCAAAGTTCGAAATTTTTGAGTAAAATTGGTTTTTTTTTTAATTTCTTCAATATCTCTGTGTTCTGATAGCCCACAGAAGATATATACCTTTTATCATGATGTATCGAATTTCTGAACTGAAAAAGGAAAGACTTATATCAGTCAAATTTCGAAATATTTGAGTAAAATTTTTTTGCGAATTTCTCCAATATCTCTGTGTTCTGATAGCCCCGAGAAGAGTTTTAAAATTTATCATAAAGGATCGAATCGCTAAAGTGAAAGACGAACGAGTTATATCAGTCAAAGTTCGAAATTTTTGAGTAAAATTGGTTTCTTTCTGAATTTCTTCAACATCTCTGTGTTCAGATAGCCCACAGAAGATATATACCGTTTATCATGATGTATCAAATTTCTGAACTGAAAAAGGAAAGACTTATATCAGTCAAATTTCGAAATTTTTGAGTAAAATTTTTTTTGCGAATTTCTCCAATATCTCTGTGTTCTGATAGCCCCGAGAAGAGTTCTAACTTTTATCATAATGGATCGAATCGCTAAAGTGAAAGACGAAAGAGTTATATCAGTCAAAGTTCGAAATTTTTGAGTAAAATTGGTTTTTTTCCGAATTTCTTCAATATCTCTGTGTTCTGATAGCCCACAGAAGATATATACCTTTTATCATGATGTATCGAATTTCTGAACTGAAAAAGGAAAGACTTATATCAGTCAAATTTCGAAATTTTTGAGTAAAATTTTTTTTGCGAATTTCTCCAATATCTCTCTGTTCTGATAGCCCCGAGAAGAGTTCTAACCTTTATCATAATGGATCGAATCGCTAAAGTGAAAGACGAAAGTGTTATATCAGTCAAAGTTCGAAATTTTTGAGTAAAATTGGTTTTTGTCTGAATTTTTTCAATATCTCTGTGTTCTGATAGCCCACAGAAGATATATACCTTTTCTCATGATGTATCGAATTTCTGAACTGAAAAAGGAAAGACTTATATTAGTCAAATTTCGAAATTTTTGAGTAAAATTTTTTTTGCGAATTTCTCCAATATCTCTGTGTTCTGATAGCCCCGAGAAGAGTTCTAACTTTTATCATAATGGATCGAATCGCTAAAGTGAAAGACGAAAGTGTTATATCAGTCAAAGTTCGAAATTTTTGAGTAAAATTGGTTTTTTTCCGAATTTCTTCAATATTTCTGTGTTCTGATAGCCCACAGAAGATATATACCTTTTATCATGATGTATCGAATTTCTGAACTGAAAAAGGAAAGACTTATATCAGTCAAATTTCGAAATCTTTGAGTAAAATTCTTTTTGCGAATTTCTCCAATATATCTGTGTTCTGATAGCCCCGAGAATAGTTTTAACATTTATCATAATGGATCGAATCGCTAAAGTGAAAGACGAACGAGTTATATCAGTCAAAGTTCGAAATTTTTGAGTAAAATTTGTTTCTTTCAGAATTTCTTCAACATCTCTGTGTTCTGATAGCCCACAGAAGATATATACCTTTTATCATGATGTATCGAATTTCTGAACTGAAAAAGGAAAGACTTATATCAGTCAAATTTCGAAATTTTTGAGTAAAATTCTTTTTGCGAATTTCTCCAATATCTCTGTGTTCTGATAGCCCCGAGAAGAGTTTTAACATTTATCATAATGGATCGAATCGCTAAAGTGAAAAACGAAAGTGTTATATCAGTCAAAGTTCGAAACTTTTGAGTAAAATTGGTTTTTTTCCGAATTTCTTCAATATCTCTGTGTTCTGATAGCCCACAGAAGATATAAACCTTTTCTCATGATGTATCGAATTTCTGAACTGAAAAAGGAAAGACTTATATCAGTCAAATTTCGAAATTTTCGAGTAAAATTTTTTTGCGAATTTCTTCAATATCTCTCTGTTCTGATAGCCCCGAGAAGAGTTCTAACCTTTATCATAATGGATCGAATCGCTAAAGTGAAAGACGAAAGTGTTATATCAGTCAAAGTTCGAAATTTTTGAGTAAAATTGGTTTTTTTCCGAATTTCTTCAATATCTCTGTGTTCTGATAGCCCACAGAAGATATATACCTTTTATCACGATGTATCGAATTTCTGAACTGAAAAAGGAAAGACTTATATCAGTCAAATTTCGAAATCTTTGAAGAAAATTTTTTGTGCGAATTTCTCCAATATCTCTGTGTTTTGATAGCCCCGAGAAGAGTTCTAACCTTTATCATAATGGATCGAATCGCTAAAGTGAAAGACGAAAGTGTTATATCAGTCAAAGTTCGAAACTTTTGAGTAAAATTGGTTTTTTTCCGAATTTCTTCAATATCTCTGTGTTCTGATAGCCCACAGAAGATATAAACCTTTTCTCATGATGTATCGAATTTCTGAACTGAAAAAGGAAAGACTTATATCAGTCAAATTTCGAAATTTTTGAGTAAAATTTTTTTTGCGAATTTCTCCAATATCTCTGTGTTCTGATAGCCCCGAGAAGAGTTCTAACTTTTATCATAATGGATCGAATCGCTAAAGTGAAAGACGAAAGTGTTATATCAGTCAAAGTTCGAAATTTTTGAGTAAAATTGGTTTTTTTCCGAATTTCTTCAATATCTCTGTGTTCTGATAGCCCACAGAAGATATATACCTTTATCATGATGTATCGAATTTCTGATCTGAAAAAGGAAAGACTTATATCAGTCAAATTTCGAAATCTTTGAGTTAAATTTTTTTTGCGAATTTCTCCAATATCTCTGTGTTCTGATAGCCCCGAGAAGAGTTCTAACTATTATCATAATGGATCAAATCGCTAAAGTGAAAGACGAAAGAGTTATATCAGTCAAAGTTCGAAATTTTTGAGTAAAATTGAATTTTTTTCCGAATTTTTTCAATATCTCTGTGTTCTGATAGCCCACAGAAGATATATACCTTTTATAATGATGTATCGAATTTCTGAACTAAAAAAGGAAAGACTTATATAAGTCAAATTTCGAAATTTTTGAGTAAAATTTTTTTTGCCAATTTCTGAAATATCTCTCTGTTCTGATATCCCCGAGAAGAGTTCTAACCTTTATCATAATGGATCGAATCGCTAAAGTGAAAGACGAAAGAGTTATATCAGTCAAAGTTCGAAATTTTCGAGTAAAATTGGTTTTTTTCTGAATTTCTTCAACATCTCTGTGTTCTGATAGCCCACAGAAGATATATACCTTTTATCATGATGTGTCGAATTTCTGAACTGAAAAAGGAAAGACTTATATCAGTCAAATTTCGAAATTTTTGAGTAAAATTTTTTTTCCAAATTTTTCCAATATCTCTGTGTTCTGATAGCCCGGAGAAGAGTTCTAACTTTTATCATAATGGATCGAATCGCTAAAGTGAAAGACGAAACAGTTATATCAGTCAAAGTTCGAAATTTTTGAGTAAAATTGAATTTTTTTCCGAATTTCTTCAATATCTCTGTGTTCTGATAGCCCACAGAAGATATATACCTTTTCTCATGATGTATCGAATTTCTGAACTGAAAAAGGAAAGACTTATATCAGTCAAATTTCGAAATTTTCGAGTAAAATTTTTTTTGCGAATTTCTCCAATATCTCTGTGTTCTGATAGCCCCGAGAAGAGTTCTAACTTTTATCATAATGGATCGAATCGCTAAAGTGAAAGACGAAAGTGTTATATCAGTCAAAGTTCGAAATTTTTGAGTAAAATTGGTTTTTTTCCGAATTTCTTCAATATCTCTGTGTTCTGATAGCCCACAGAAGATATAAACCTTTTCTCATGATGTATCGAATTTCTGAACTGAAAAAGGAAAGACTTATATCAGTCAAATTTCGAAATTTTCGAGTAAAATTTTTTTGCGAATTTCTTCAATATCTCTCTGTTCTGATAGCCCCGAGAAGTGTTCTAACCTTTATCATAATGGATCAAATCGCTAAAGTGAAAGACGAAAGTGTTATATCAGTCAAAGTTCGAAATTTTTGAGTAAAATTGGTTTTTGTATGAATTTTTTCAATATCTCTGTGTTCTGATAGCCCACAGAAGATATAAACCTTTTCTCATGATGTATCGAATTTCTGAACTGAAAAAGGAAAGACTTATATCAGTCAAATTTTGAAATTTTTGAGTAAAATTTTTTTTGCGAATTTCTCCAATATCTTTGTGTTCTGATAGCCCCGAGAATAGTTTTAACATTTATCATAATGGATCGAATCGCTAAAGTGAATGACGAACGAGTTATATCAGTCAAAGTTCGAAATTTTTGAGTAAAATTTGTTTCTTTCAGAATTTCTTCAACATCTCTGTGTTCTGATAGCCCACAGAAGATATATACCTTTTATCATGATGTATCGAATTTCTGAACTGAAAAAGGAAATACTTATATCAGTCAAATTTCGAACTTTTTGAGTAAAATTTTTTTTGCGAATTTCTCCAATATCTCTGTGTTCTGATAGCCCCGAGAAGAATTTTAACATTTATCATAATGGATCGAATCGCTAAAGTGAAAAACGAAAGTGTTATATCAGTCAAAGTTCGAAACTTTTGAGTAAAATTGGTTTTTTTCCGAATTTCTTCAATATCTCTGTGTTCTGATAGCCCACAGAAGATATAAACCTTTTCTCATGATGTATCGAATTTCTGAACTGAAAAAGGAAAGACTTATATCAGTCAAATTTCGAAATTTTCGAGTAAAATTTTTTTGCGAATTTCTTCAATATCTCTCTGTTCTGATAGCCCCGAGAAGTGTTCTAACCTTTATCATAATGGATCAAATCGCTAAAGTGAAAGACGAAAGTGTTATATCAGTCAAAGTTCGAAATTTTTGAGTAAAATTGGTTTTTGTATGAATTTTTTCAATATCTCTGTGTTCTGATAGCCCACAGAAGATATATACCTTTTCTCATGATGTTTCGAATTTCTGAACTGAAAAAGGAAAGACTTATATCAGTCAAATTTTGAAATTTTTGAGTAAAATTTTTTTTGCGAATTTCTCCAATATCTTGTGTTCTGATAGCCCCGAGAAGAGTTCTAACTTTATCATAATGGATCGAATCGCTAAAGTGAAAGACGAAAGAGTTATATCAGACAAAATTCAAAAATTTTAAGGAAAATTTTTTGTGCGAATTTCTCCAATATTTCTGTGTTTTGATAGCCCCGAGAAGAGTTCTAACCTTTATCATAATGGATCGAATCGCTAAAGTGAAAGACGAAAGTGTTATATCAGTCAAAGTTCGAAATTTTTGAGTAAAATTGGTTTTTTTCCGAATTTCTTCAATATCTCTGTGTTCTGATAGCCCACAGAAGATATATACCTTTTATCACGATGTATCGAATTTCTGAACTGAAAAAGGAAAGACTTATATCAGTCAAATTTCGAAATCTTTGAAGAAAATTTTTTGTGCGAATTTCTCCAATATCTCTGTGTTTTGATAGCCCCGAGAAGAGTTCTAACCTTTATCATAATGGATCGAATCGCTAAAGTGAAAGACGAAAGTGTTATATCAGTCAAAGTTCGAAACTTTTGAGTAAAATTGGTTTTTTTCCGAATTTCTTCAATATCTCTGTGTTCTGATAGCCCACAGAAGATATATACCTTTTCACATGATGTATCGAATTTCTGAACTGAAAAAGGAAAGACTTATATCAGTCAAATTTCGAAATTTTCGAGTAAAATTTTTTTTGCGAATTTCTCCAATATCTTTGTGTTCTGATAGCCCCGAGAAGAGTTCTAACTTTATCATAATGGATCGAATCGCTAAAGTGAAAGACGAAAGAGTTATATCAGGCAAAATTCAAAAATTTTAAGGAAAATTTTTTGTGCGAATTTCTCCAATATTTCTGTGTTTTGATAGAAGAGTTCTGACCTTTATCATAATGGATCGAATCGCTAAAGTGAAAGACGAAAGTGTTATATCAGTCAAAGTTCGAAATTTTTGAGTAAAATTGGTTTTTTTCCGAATTTCTTCAATATCTCTGTGTTCTGATAGCCCACAGAAGATATATACCTTTTATCACGATGTATCGAATTTCTGAACTGAAAAAGGAAAGACTTATATCAGTCAAATTTCGAAATCTTTGAGGAATTTTTTTTGTGAAAATTTCTCCAATATCTCTGTGTTTTGATAGCCCCGAGAAGAGTTCTAACCTTTATCATAATGGATCGAATCGCTAAAGTGAAAGACGAAAGTGTTATATCAGTCAAAGTTCGAAACTTTTGAGTAAAATTGGTTTTTTTCCGAATTTCTTCAATATCTCTGTGTTCTGATAGCCCACAGAAGATATATACCTTTTCTCATGATGTATCGAATTTCTGAACTGAAAAAGGAAAGACTTATATTAGTCAAATTTCTAAATTTTTGAGTAAAATTTTTTTTGCGAATTTCTCCAATATCTCTGTGTTCTGATAGCCCCGAGAAGAGTTCTAACTTTTATCATAATGGATCGAATCGCTAAAGTGAAAGACGAAAGTGTTATATAAGTCAAAGTTCGAAATTTTTGAGTAAAATTTGTTTTTTTCCGAATTTCTTCAATATCTCTGTGTTCTGATAGCCCACAGAAGATATATACCTTTTATCATGATGTATCGAATTTCTGAACTGAAAAAGGAAAGACTTATATCAGTCAAATTTCGAAATCTTTGAGTAAAATTCTTTTTGCGAATTTCTCCAATATCTCTGTGTTCTGATAGCCCCGAGAATAGTTTTAACATTTATCATAATGGATCGAATCGCTAAAGTGAATGACGAACGAGTTATATCAGTCAAAGTTCGAAATTTTTGAGTAAAATTTGTTTCTTTCTGAATTTCTTCAACATCTCTGTGTTCTGATAGCCCACAGAAGATATAAACCTTTTCTCATGATGTATCGAATTTCTGAACTGAAAAAGGAAAGACTTATATCAGTCAAATTTCGAAATTTTCGAGTAAAATTTTTTTGCGAATTTCTTCAATATCTCTCTGTTCTGATAGCCCCGAGAAGTGTTCTAACCTTTATCATAATGGATCAAATCGCTAAAGTGAAAGACGAAAGTGTTATATCAGTCAAAGTTCGAAATTTTTGAGTAAAATTGGTTTTTGTCTGAATTTTTTCAATATCTCTGTGTTCTGATAGCCCACAGAAGATATATACCTTTTCTCACGATGTATCGAATTTCTGAACTGAAAAAGGAAAGACTTATATCAGTCAAATTTTGAAATTTTTGAGTAAAATTTTTTTTGCGAATTTCTCCAATATCTGTGTTCTGATAGCCCCGAGAAGAGTTCTAACTTTATCATAATGGATCGAATCGCTAAAGTGAAAGTCGAAAGAGTTATATAAGACAAAATTCAAAAATTTTAAGGAAAATTTTTTGTGCGAATTTCTCCAATATTTCTGTGTTTTGATAGCCCCGAGAAGAGTTCTAACCTTTATCTTAATGGATCGAATCGCTAAAGTGAAAGACGAAAGTGTTATATCAGTCAAAGTTCGAAATTTTTGAGTAAAATTGGTTTTTTTCCGAATTTCTTCAATATCTCTGTGTTCTGATAGCCCACAGAAGATATATACCTTTTATCACGATGCATCGAATTTCTGAACTGAAAAAGGAAAGACTTATATCAGTCAAATTTCGAAATCTTTGAAGAAAATTTTTTGTGCGAATTTCTCCAATATCTCTGTGTTTTGATAGCCCCGAGAAGAGTTCTAACCTTTATCATAATGGATCGAATCGCTAAAGTGAAAGACGAAAGTGTTATATCAGTCAAAGTTCGAAACTTTTGAGTAAAATTGGTTTTTTTCCGAATTTCTTCAATATCTCTGTGTTCTGATAGCCCACAGAAGATATATACCTTTTCACATGATGTATCGAATTTCTGAACTGAAAAAGGAAAGACTTATATCAGTCAAATTTCGAAATTTTCGAGTAAAATTTTTTTTGCGAATTTCTCCAATATCTTTGTGTTCTGATAGCCCCGCGAAGAGTTCTAACTTTATCATAATGGATCGAATCGCTAAAGTAAAAGACGAAAGAGTTATATCAGGCAAAATTCAAAAATTTTAAGGAAAATTTTTTGTGCGAATTTCTCCAATATTTCTGTGTTTTGATAGAAGAGTTCTGACCTTTATCATAATGGATCGAATCGCTAAAGTGAAAGACGAAAGTGTTATATCAGTCAAAGTTCGAAATTTTTGAGTAAAATTGGTTTTTTTCCGAATTTCTTCAATATCTCTGTGTTCTGATAGCCCACAGAAGATATATACCTTTTATCACGATGTATCGAATTTCTGAATTGAAAAAGGAAAGACTTATATCAGTCAAATTTCGAAATTTTTGAGGAATTTTTTTTGTGAAAATTTCTCCAATATCTCTGTGTTTTGATAGCCCCGAGAAGAGTTCTAACCTTTATCATAATGGATCGAATCGCTAAAGTGAAAGACGAAAGTGTTATATCAGTCAAAGTTCGAAACTTTTGAGTAAAATTGGTTTTTTTCCGAATTTCTTCAATATCTCTGTGTTCTGATAGCCCACAGAAGATATATACCTTTTATCATGATGTATCGAATTTCTGAACTGAAAAAGGAAAGACTTATATCAGTCAAATTTCTAAATCTTTGAGTAAAATTTTTTTTGCGAATTTCTCCAATATCTCTGTGTTCTGATAGCCCCGAGAAGAGTTCTAAATTTTATCATAATGGATCGAATCGCTAAAGTGAAAGACGAAAGTGTTATATCAGTCAAAGTTCGAAACTTTTGAGTAAAATTGGTTTTTTTCCGAATTTCTTCAATATCTCTGTGTTCTGATAGCCCACAGAAGATATATACCTTTTATCATGATGTACCGAATTTCTGAACTGAAAATTGAAAGACTTATATCAGTCAAAATTCGAAATCTTTGGGTAAAATTTTTTTTGCGAATTTCTCCAATATCTCTGTGTTCTGATAGCCCCGAGAAGAGTTCTAAATTTATCATAATGGATCGAATCGCTAAAGTGAAAGACGAAAGAGTTATATCAGTCAAAGTTCGAAATTTTTGAGTAAAATTTGTTTCTTTCTGAATTTCTTCAACATCTCTGTGTTCTGATAGCCCACAGAAGATATATACCTTTTATCATGATGTATCGAATTTCTGAACTGAAAAAGGAAAGACTTATATCAGTCAAATTTCGAAATTTTTGAGTAAAATTTTTTTGCGAATTTCTCCAATATCTCTGTGTTCTGATAGCCCCGAGAAGAGTTCTAACTTTTATCATAATGGATCGAATCGCTAAAGTGAAAGACGAAAGAGTTATATCAGTCAAAGTTCGAAATTTTTGAGTAAAATTGGTTTTTTCTGAATTTCTTCAATATCTCTGTGTTCTGATAGCCCACAGAAGATATATACCTTTTATCATGATGTATCGAATTTCTGAACTGAAAAAGGAAAGACTTATATCAGTCAAATTTCGAAATCTTTGAGTAAAATTCTTTTTGCGAATTTCTCCAATATCTCTGTGTTCTGATAGCCCCGAGAAGAGTTTTAACATTTATCATAATGGATCGAATCGCTAAAGTGAAAAACGAAAGTGTTATATCAGTCAAAGTTCGAAACTTTTGAGTAAAATTGGTTTTTTTCCGAATTTCTTCAATATCTCTGTGTTCTGATAGCCCACAGAAGATATAAACCTTTTCTCATGATGTATCGAATTTCTGAACTGAAAAAGGAAAGACTTATATCAGTCAAATTTCGAAATTTTCGAGTAAAATTTTTTTTGCGAATTTCTCTAATATCTTTGTGTTCTGATAGCCCCGAGAAGAGTTCTAACTTTATCATAATGGATCGAATCGCTAAAGTGAAAGACGAAAGAGTTATATCAGGCAAAATTCAAAAATTTTAAGGAAAATTTTTTGTGCGAATTTCTCCAATATTTCTGTGTTTTGATAGAAGAGTTCTGACCTTTATCATAATGGATCGAATCGCTAAAGTGAAAGACGAAAGTGTTATATCAGTCAAAGTTCGAAATTTTTGAGTAAAATTGGTTTTTTTCCGAATTTCTTCAATATCTCTGTGTTCTGATAGCCCACAGAAGATATATACCTTTTATCACGATGTATCGAATTTCTGAACTGAAAAAGGAAAGACTTATATCAGTCAAATTTCGAAATTTTTGAGGAAAATTTTTTTTGTGAAATTTCTCCAATATCTCTGTGTTTTGATAGCCCCGAGAAGAGTTCTAACCTTTATCATAATGGATCGAATCGCTAAAGTGAAAGACGAAAGTGTTATATCAGTCAAAGTTCGAAATTTTTGAGTAAAATTGGTTTTTTTCCGAATTTCTTCAATATCTCTGTGTTCTGATAGCCCACAGAAGATATATACCTTTTCTCATGATGTATCGAATTTCTGAACTGAAAAAGGAAAGACTTATATTAGTCAAATTTCTAAATTTTTGAGTAAAATTTTTTTTGCGAATTTCTCCAATATCTCTGTGTTCTGATAGCCCCGAGAAGAGTTCTAACTTTTATCATAATGGATCGAATCGCTAAAGTGAAAGACGAAAGTGTTATATCAGTCAAAGTTCGAAATTTTTGAGTAAAATTGGTTTTTTTCCGAATTTCTTCAATATCTCTGTGTTCTGATAGCCCACAGAAGATATATACCTTTTATCATGATGTATCGAATTTCTGAACTGAAAATTGAAAGACTTATATCAGTCAAAATTCGAAATCTTTGAGTAAAATTTTTTTTCGAATTTCTCCAATATCTCTGTGTTCTGATAGCCCCGAGAAGAGTTCTAACTTTTATCATAATGGATCGAATCGCTAAAGTGAAAGACGAACGAGTTATATCAGTCAAAGTTCGAAATTTTTGAGTAAAATTGGTTTCTTTCTGAATTTCTTCAACATCTCTGTGTTCTGATAGCCCACAGAAGATATATACCTTTTATCATGATGTATCGAATTTCTGAACTGAAAAAGGAAAGACTTATATCAGTCAAATTTCGAAATTTTTGAGTAAAATTTTTTTTGCGAATTTCTCCAATATCTCTGTGTTCTGATAGCCCCGAGAAGAGTTCTAACTTTTATCATAATGGATCGAATCGCTAAAGTGAAAGACGAAAGAGTTATATCAGTCAAAGTTCGAAATTTTTGAGTAAAATTGGTTTTTTTCCGAATTTCTTCAATATCTCTGTGTTCTGATAGCCCACAGAAGATATATACCTTTTATCATGATGTATCGAATTTCTGAACTGAAAAAGGAAAGACTTATATCAGTCAAATTTCGAAATCTTTGAGTAAAATTCTTTTTGCGAATTTCTCCAATATCTCTGTGTTCTGATAGCCCCGAGAAGAGTTTTAACATTTATCATAATGGATCGAATCGCTAAAGTGAAAAACGAAAGTGTTATATCAGTCAAAGTTCGAAACTTTTGAGTAAAATTGGTTTTTTTCCGAATTTCTTCAATATCTCTGTGTTCTGATAGCCCACAGAAGATATAAACCTTTTCTCATGATGTATCGAATTTCTGAACTGAAAAAGGAAAGACTTATATCAGTCAAATTTCGAAATTTTCGTGTAAAATTTTTTTGCGAATTTCTTCAATATCTCTCTGTTCTGATAGCCCCGAGAAGAGTTCTAACCTTTATCATAATGGATCAAATCGCTAAAGTGAAAGACGAAAGTGTTATATCAGTCAAAGTTCGAAATTTTTGAGTAAAATTGGTTTTTGTATGAATTTTTTCAATATCTCTGTGTTCTGATAGCCCACAGAAGATATATACCTTTTCTCATGATGTATCGAATTTCTGAACTGAAAAAGGAAAGACTTATATCAGTCAAATTTTGAAATTTTTGAGTAAAATTTATTTTGCGAATTTCTCCAATATCTTTGTGTTCTGATAGCCCCGAGAAGAGTTCTAACTTTATCATAATGGATCGAATCGCTAAAGTGAAAGACGAAAGAGTTATTTCAGACAAAATTCAAAAATTTTAAGGAAAATTTTTTGTGCGAATTTCTCCAATATTTCTGTGTTTTGATAGCCCCGAGAAGAGTTCTAACCTTTATCATAATGGATCGAATCGCTAAAGTGAAAAACGAAAGTGTTATATCAGTCAAAGTTCGAAATTTTTGAGTAAAATTGGTTTTTTTCCGAATTTCTTCAATATCTCTGTGTTCTGATAGCCCACAGAAGATATATACCTTTTCTCATGATGTATCGAATTTCAGAACTGAAAAAGGAAAGACTTATATCAGTCAAATTTCGAAATTTTCGAGTAAAATTTGTTTTGCGAATTTCTCCAATATCTTTGTGTTCTGATAGCCCCGAGAAGAGTTCTAACTTTATCATAATGGATCGAATCGCTAAAGTGAAAGACGAAAGAGTTATATCAGGCAAAATTCAAAAATTTTAAGGAAAATTTTTTGTGCGAATTTCTCCAATATTTCTGTGTTTTGATAGAAGAGTTCTGACCTTTATCATAATGGATCGAATCGCTAAAGTGAAAGACGAAAGAGTTATATCAGTCAAAGTTCGAAATTTTTGAGTAAAATTGGTTTTTTTCCGAATTTCTTCAATATCTCTGTGTTCTGATAGCCCACAGAAGATATATACCTTTTATCATGATGTATCGAATTTCTGAACTGAAAAAGGATAGACTTATATCAGTCAAATTTCGAACTTTTTGAGTAAAATTTTTTTTGCGAATTTCTCCAATATCTCTGTGTTCTGATAGCCCCGAGAAGAGTTCTAACTTTTATCATAATGGATCGAATCGCTAAAGTGAAAGACGAAACAGTTATATCAGTCAAAGTTCGAAATTTTTGAGTAAAATTGGTTTTTTTCCGAATTTCTTCAATATCTCTGTGTTCTGATAGCCCACAGAAGATATATACCTTTTATCATGATGTATCAAATTTCTGAACTGAAAAAGGAAAGACTTATATCAGTCAAATTTCGAAATCTTTGAGTAAAATTCTTTTTGCGAATTTCTCCAATATCTCTGTGTTCTGATAGCCCCGAGAAGAGTTTTAACATTTATCATAATGGATCGAATCGCTAAAGTGAAAAACGAAAGTGTTATATCAGTCAAAGTTCGAAACTTTTGAGTAAAATTGGTTTTTTTCCGAATTTCTTCAATATCTCTGTGTTCTGATAGCCCACAGAAGATATAAACCTTTTCTCATGATGTATCGAATTTCTGAACTGAAAAAGGAAAGACTTATATCAGTCAAATTTCGAAATTTTCGTGTAAAATTTTTTTGCGAATTTCTTCAATATCTCTCTGTTCTGATAGCCCCGAGAAGAGTTCTAACCTTTATCATAATGGATCAAATCGCTAAAGTGAAAGACGAAAGTGTTATATCAGTCAAAGTTCGAAATTTTTGAGTAAAATTGGTTTTTGTATGAATTTTTTCAATATCTCTGTGTTCTGATAGCCCACAGAAGATATATACCTTTTCTCATGATGTATCGAATTTCTGAACTGAAAAAGGAAAGACTTATATCAGTCAAATTTTGAAATTTTTGAGTAAAATTTATTTTGCGAATTTCTCCAATATCTTTGTGTTCTGATAGCCCCGAGAAGAGTTCTAACTTTATCATAATGGATCGAATCGCTAAAGTGAAAGACGAAAGAGTTATTTCAGACAAAATTCAAAAATTTTAAGGAAAATTTTTTGTGCGGATTTCTCCAATATTTCTGTGTTTTGATAGCCCCGAGAAGAGTTCTAACCTTTATCATAATGGATCGAATCGCTAAAGTGAAAAACGAAAGTGTTATATCAGTCAAAGTTCGAAACTTTTGAGTAAAATTGGTTTTTTTCCGAATTTCTTCAATATCTCTGTGTTCTGATAGCCCACAGAAGATATATACCTTTTCTCATGATGTATCGAATTTTAGAACTGAAAAAGGAAAGACTTATATCAGTCAAATTTCGAAATTTTCGAGTAAAATTTTTTTTGCAAATTTCTCCAATATCTTTGTGTTCTGATAGCCCCGAGAAGAGTTCTAACTTTATCATAATGGATCGAATCGCTAAAGTGAAAGACGAAAGAGTTATATCAGGCAAAATTCAAAAATTTTAAGGAAAATTTTTTGTGCGAATTTCTCCAATATTTCTGTGTTTTGATAGAAGAGTTCTGACCTTTATCATAATGGATCGAATCGCTAAAGTGAAAGACGAAAGTGTTATATCAGTCAAAGTTCGAAATTTTTGAGTAAAATTGGTTTTTTTCCGAATTTCTTCAATATCTCTGTGTTCTGATAGCCCACAGAAGATATATACCTTTTATCACGATGTATCGAATTTCTGAACTGAAAAAGGAAAGACTTATATCAGTCAAGTTTCGAAATCTTTGAGGAATTTTTTTTGTGAAAATTTCTCCAATATCTCTGTGTTTTGATAGCCCCGAGAAGAGTTCTAACCTTTATCATAATGGATCGAATCGCTAAAGTGAAAGACGAAAGTGTTATATCAGTCAAAGTTCGAAACCTTTGAAAAAAATTGGTTTTTTTCCGAATTTCTTCAATATCTCTGTGTTCTGATAGCCCACAGAAAATATATACCTTTTATCATGATGTATCGAATTTCTGAACTGAAAAAGGATAGACTTATATTAGTCAAATTTCTAAATTTTTGAGTAAAATTTTTTTTGCGAATTTCTCCAATATCTCTGTGTTCTGATAGCCCCGAGAAGAGTTCTAACTTTTATCATAATGGATCGAATCGCTAAAGTGAAAGACGAAAGAGTTATATCAGTCAAAGTTCGAAATTTTTGAGTAAAATTGGTTTATTTCCGAATTTCTTCAATATCTCTGTGTTCTGATAGCCCACAGAAGATATATACCTTTTATCACGATGTATCGAATTTCTGAACTGAAAAAGGAAAGACTTATATCAGTCAAATTTCGAAATCTTTGAGTAAAATTCTTTTTGCGAATTTCTCCAATATCTCTGTGTTCTGATAGCCCCGAGAAGAGTTCTAACATTTATCATAATGGATCGAATCGCTAAAGTGAAAGACGAAAGTGTTATATCAGTCAAAGTTCGAAATTTTTGAGTAAAATTGGTTTTTTTCCGAATTTCTTCAATATCTCTGTGTTCTGATAGCCCACAGAAGATATATACCTTTTCTCATGATGTATCGAATTTCTGAACTGAAAAAGGAAAGACTTATATCAGTCAAATTTTGAAATTTTTGAGTAAAATTTTTTTTGCGAATTTCTCCAATATCTCTGTGTTCTGATAGCCCCGAGAAGAGTTCTAACCTTTATCATAATGGATCGAATCGCTAAAGTGAAAGACGAAAGTGTTATATCAGTCAAAGTTCGAAACTTTTGAGTAAAATTGGTTTTTTTCCGAATTTCTTCAATATCTCTGTGTTCTGATAGCCCACAGAAGATATAAACCTTTTATCATGATGTATCGAATTTCTGAACTGAAAAAGGAAAGACTTATATCAGTCAAATTTCGAAATTTTCGAGTAAAATTTTTTTGCGAATTTCTTCAATATCTCTCTGTTCTGATAGCCCCGAGAAGAGTTCTAACCTTTATCATAATGGATCAAATCGCTAAAGTGAAAGACGAAAGTGTTATATCAGTCAAAGTTCGAAATTTTTGAGTAAAATTGGTTTTTGTATGAATTTTTTCAATATCTCTGTGTTCTGATAGCCCACAGAAGATATATACCTTTTCTCATGATGTATCGAATTTCTGAACTGAAAAAGGAAAGACTTATATCAGTCAAATTTCGAAATTTTTGAGTAAAATTTTTTTTGCGAATTTCTCCAATATCTTTCTGTTCTGATAGCCCCGAGAAGAGTTCTAACTTTATCATAATGGATCGAATCGCTAAAGTGAAAGACGAAAGAGTTATATCAGACAAAATTCAAAAATTTTAAGGAAAATTTTTTGTGGGAATTTCTCCAATATTTCTGTGTTTTGATAGCCCCGAGAAGAGTTCTAACCTTTATCATAATGGATCAAATCGCTAAAGTGAAAAACGAAAGTGTTATATCAGTCAAAGTTCGAAATTTTTGAGTAAAATTGGTTTTTTTCCGAATTTCTTCAATATCTCTGTGTTCTGATAGCCCACAGAAGATATATACCTTTTATCATGATGTATCGAATTTCTAGAACTGAAAAAGGAAAGACTTATATCAGTCAAATTTCGAAATTTTCGAGTAAAATTTTTTTTGCGAATTTCTCTAATATCTTTGTGTTCTGATAGCCCCGAGAAGAGTTCTAACTTTATCATAATGGATCGAATCGCTAAAGTGAAAGACGAAAGAGTTATATCAGGCAAAATTCAAAAATTTTAAGGAAAATTTTTTGTGCGAATTTCTCCAATATTTCTGTGTTTTGATAGAAGAGTTCTGACCTTTATCATAATGGATCGAATCGCTAAAGTGAAAGACGAAAGTGTTATATCAGTCAAAGTTCGAAATTTTTGAGTAAAATTGGTTTTTTTCCGAATTTCTTCAATATCTCTGTGTTCTGATAGCCCACAGAAGATATATACCTTTTATCATGATGTATCGAATTTCTGAACTGAAAAAGGATAGACTTATATCAGTCAAATTTCAAAATATTTGAGTAAAATTTTTTTTGCGAATTTCTCCAATATCTCTGTGTTCTGATAGCCCCGAGAAGAGTTCTAACCTTTATCATAATGGATCAAATCGCTAAAGTGAAAGACGAAAGTGTTATATCAGTCAAAGTTCGAAATTTTTGAGTAAAATTGGTTTTTTTCCGAATTTCTTCAATATCTCTGTGTTCTGATAGCCCACAGAAGATATATACCTTTTATCACGATGTATCGAATTTCTGAACTTAAAAAGGAAAGACTTATATCAGTCAAATTTCGAAATCTTTGAGTAAAATTCTTTTTGCGAATTTCTCCAATATCTCTGTGTTCTGATAGCCCCGAGAAGAGTTCTAACCTTTATCATAATGGATCAAATCGCTAAAGTGAAAGACGAAAGTGTTATATCAGTCAAAGTTCGAAATTTTTGAGTAAAATTGGTTTTTGTCTGAATTTTTTCAATATCTCTGTGTTCTGATAGCCCACAGAAGATATATACCTTTTCTCATGATGTATCGAATTTCTGAACTGAAAAAGGAAAGACTTATATTAGTCAAATTTCTAAATTTTTGAGTAAAATTTTTTTTGCGAATTTCTCCAATATCTCTGTGTTCTGATAGCCCCGAGAAGAGTTCTAACTTTTATCATAATGGATCGAATCGCTAAAGTGAAAGACGAAAGTGTTATATAAGTCAAAGTTCGAAATTTTTGAGTAAAATTGGTTTTTTTCCGAATTTCTTCAATATTTCTGTGTTCTGATAGCCCACAGAAGATATATACCTTTTATCATGATGTATCGAATTTCTGAACTGAAAAAGGAAAGACTTATATCAGTCAAATTTCGAAATCTTTGAGTAAAATTTTTTTTGCGAATTTCTCCATTATCTTTGTGTTCTGATAGCCCCGAGAAGAGTTCTAACTTTATCATAATGGATCGAATCGCTAAAGTGAAAGACGAAAGAGTTATATCAGGCAAAATTCAAAAATTTTAAGGAAAATTTTTTGTGCGAATTTCTCCAATATTTCTGTGTTTTGATAGAAGAGTTCTGACCTTTATCATAATGGATCGAATCGCTAAAGTGAAAGACGAAAGTGTTATATCAGTCAAAGTTCGAAATTTTTGAGTAAAATTGGTTTTTTTCCGAATTTCTTCAATATCTCTGTGTTCTGATAGCCCACAGAAGATATATACCTTTTCTCATGATGTATCGAATTTCTGAACTGAAAAAGGAAAGACTTATATCAGTTAAATTTCGAAATTTTCGAGTAAAATTTTTTTTGCGAATTTCTCCAATATCTCTGTGTTCTGATAGCCCCGAGAAGAGTTCTAACTTTTATAATAATGGATCGAATCGCTAAAGTGAAAGACGAAAGTGTTATATCAGTCAAAGTTCGAAATTTTTGAGTAAAATTGGTTTTTTTCCGTATTTCTTCAATATCTCTGTGTTCTGATAGCCCACAGAAGATATATACGTTTATCATGATGTATCGAATTTCTGATCTGAAAAAGGAAAGACTTATATCAGTCAAATTTCGAAATTTTTGAGTAAAATTTTTTTTGCGAATTTCTCCAATATCTTTCTGTTCTGATAGCCCCGAGAGGAGTTCTAACCTTTATCATAATGGATCGAATCGCTAAAGTGAAAGACGAAAGTGTTATATGAGTCAAAGTTCGAAATTTTTGAGTAAAATTGGTTTTTTTCCGTATTTCTTCAATATCTCTGTGTTCTGATAGACCACAGAAGATATATACCTATTATCATGATGTATCGAATTTCTGAACTGAAAAAGGATATACTTATATCAGTCAAATTTCGAAATCTTTGAGTTAAATTTTTTTTGCGAATTTCTCCAATATCTCTGTGTTCTGATAACCCCGAGAAGAGTTCTAACTTTTATCATAATGGATCGAATCGCTAAAGTGAAAGACGAAAGAGTTATATCATTCAAAGTTCGAAATTTTTGAGTAAAATTGGTTTTTTTCCGAATTTCTTCAATATCTCTGTGTTCTGATAGCCCACAGAAGATATATACCTTTTATCATGATGTATCGAATTTCTGAACTGAAAAAGGATAGACTTATATCAGTCAAATTTCGAAATATTTGAGTAAAATTTTTTTTGCGAATTTCTCCAATATCTCTGTGTTCTGATAGCCCCGAGAAGAGTTCTAACCTTTATCATAATGGATCAAATCGCTAAAGTGAAAGACGAAAGAGTTATATCATTCAAAGTTCGAAATTTTTGAGTAAAATTGGTTTTTTTCCGAATTTCTTCAATATCTCTGTGTTCTGATAGCCCACAGAAGATATATACCTTTTATCATGATGTATCGAATTTCTGAACTGAAAAAGGAAAGACTTATATCAGTCAAATTTCGAAATCTTTGAGTAAAATTCTTTTTGCGAATTTCTCCAATATCTCTGTGTTCTGATAGCCCCGAGAAGAGTTCTAACTTTTATCATAATGGATCGAATCGCTAAAGTGAAAGACGAAAGTGTTATATCAGTCAAAGTTCGAAATTTTTGAGTAAAATTGGTTTTTTTCCGAATTTCTTCAATATCTCTGTGTTCTGATAGCCCACAGAAGATATATACCTTTTCTCATGATGAATCGAATTTC